>NW_007377683.1:121566-146722 GCF_000475195.1 Diaphorina citri
AAACATCCTTTTTGATGATTAGAAATTCTCCCATTAGTTAAATCTCTCATTAAGTCGTTGGTGAAATCCACTATAAAACTAATTATACAGATTGTTGCAAACTCACTTGGTCACCAGCAGGACAATACTTTGCTTGCTCACGGGGAATTGCTTCTCCGTGCTCAGCCAATGCTTGAAGTTACCCTCTGTAGGATTCTTAATCAGTTCGTTGAGAATGTTGCCTGAGACAAAGTGCACGCCGGCCACTTTCACTGCCTGAATAGAGGGAAAAAAAAATAATTAACTGCCAGCCTAGTTTTGAAGCTAGTATGTACATAAAACCTGCCTCGGTAGCGTAGTGGTCAAGACGCTCGCCTGGTAAACAGGAGGGCGTGGGTTCGATCCCAGCCGAGGCATGGAATTTTATCCTCATTTATTTGAGATTTTGACCACATAATAATGGAGCTCTAAGGGTTAGGTGGTAGAAAACGCCTCCGGCGTTAACCTCGCCTAGTGGTTACCTTCCACTCAAGAGTCTATTATTATTATTATTATTAATATACATAATACATACTCTAATATACATTATATTACATACTCTTGTTGTACATAATTAATAATTACATACTCAAGATGGCCAAATGGCACTCACTCAAGAAGAAGTCGGAGTAACACGTTGAGAATTAATTCTAGTGCCCAATCCCAATATTCTTGGAACCTGGGCAATGAATCTAATGTCTGATGGATTGTACATGTACATAAAGGTACCTTGTACCTACAAACCTACATAGGTACCTTGTACCTATACAAACCTACATAGGTACCTTGTTTCTACAAACCTACATACATAGGTACCTTGTACCTACAAACCTACATACATAGGTATGTACCAGTAGGTAGTAGGCACAGACGCCTAGTAATTTGTAGGTTCAGCCGCGTCAAAAAAAAGTTTGCTCAAACTTCCAAATATTATCAATATAGTTGATGGTATTGGTAATTATCATGGACACTAGTTGCTATCTTGAAAGCCCAGAAGAGGTTAGGTTGTAGAACAGCCGCGGTAGACAGTAATAGTAGGTACAGTACACAGAAAAAAGACGGAAGAACACGCGAAGACCGAAGGATACGAAAACGAAACGTTACACAGATATTACAATTAAAAATACATACCGAATTTGTCACAAAAACGTTAAAACACTACCTAACCTCTTCTGGGCTTTCAAGATAGCAACGAGTGTCTATGATAAAGTAAGTCTAATTAAATGTATTGACCGTTGCAATGAACCCTCAAGAATACGTAAGATGGTATTGGTAAATTTTGCAGTCTTAGTAGATACAGTGAAACCTAATATATCCAATGTTTCAACTGTTTGGACAAGACCTCAAGTTAGGGATGTTGCGATATATCGAAAACCGATATATATCGATATATTTTTCGTCGATATATCGATATATATCGATATATTTTTTTGGCGATATATCGTCGATATATCGACAATTATCCGGCGATATATCGGTCACCCGTCCCAGTTTTATCCACGCTGGACGTTTCTCAACTTCAAATACTTCAATGACAATGGAGCAGTTGTAAATGGGTAAAAAATATAAATAAATGGTCGATTCCTTTGTAAAAAGTTGAGAAAAATCCAAATCTGAGGTCAAAACTCCGAAAAAATAACTGCAAAAGGTCGAAAATTCAATTTTTATTTTCCGTTCTAATGAAAGAGTTCAAATGTGTGACGTCAGACTTACAGTTGTTTTTTTCGTCCGCTAGGTAGCGCCAGTATGCAAGCACGCTTGCGAAGAAGCAGAAAGAAATGCGCAGTAACGTATGCGCACAAACACATTAATGCGTTGCCTGCGAGGGAGCTTTGCTCGGCACATTTGATGTGACGTCATCGCCTACCTCAACTTCATGTTCTTAACCTACCTATTCTATTGTTTTTTCAACCAGAATAATTATACTGGGTTGCTTTTCATATTATTGTTGGTGGAGTCGCGGAAGGGCATCCGCACCCGCACTCCGTAAAAATAAACTCGCCAAAACCTAGTTGGTTCATCCTGACGAAAAAACACCAATGGTGTAGTAGATAGGTGGACCGACTATAAACGCCAACATGGGAAAAGGCGAAGTACCTACCTAGATGATGATGATGTTATTTACCTATTACTTTCCTTATTTTATAAAATGATGAGGAAACTATTGTGATGGACAAATTTTTCGACCTTCGTTTTTTGACGGATGTGGACGTTTTATGGTCCCAATAGCCCCAAAAAAGGGGTTTCGGCCAAAGGTCCGTGTGTGTGTGGGGGGGGGGCGGGTGTGTGCATATAGTCACACCAGTCCATCAGTGTTTATGATGGCGAAATTAGACTTAATTTAACAATAAGCTATACGACCGATAAATTATTAGTATTAGGTACCTACAGATTACATTCTCATTCTTCTTATTTAACAGCAAGATTAGCACAAGCTTGCCCGGGCTACCACCTAGACTCGGAGCTACTGTCCTTACTCAGCAAGTTATCGAAGCATAAATATTTCCGGGCAAAGGGCCAAATTTCCCCAGTCTTCCCGTTTGGAAAGCAAGGGCCATGTGCTTCTGTCCTGGCTGTCAAAATCTATAACCCCCCCCCCTCACACTTCGCTTTCCGTTGCTCTCTAACTTACCTTAGTAACCCCCATTTATCTTTTGCTCCCCCCCTTTTCTAATTCTACTACTTTAAGCTTGGTTAGTTTGGTTCACACTTGGCGATTTTGCTTACGATCAGATTGAAGGATAAATCGCACAGTTTTGCCTGGTACCCAGTTCTAGTGGTCGGTAACGATATTTTTTTCTAGGGAAATAAAAAAGTCAGAGAGAGAGAGAAGGGGAAGAGAGAGAGAGAGAGAGAGAGAGAGAGAGAGAGAGAGAGAGAGAGAGAGAGAGAGAGAGAGAGAGAGAGACATTGAGAGACATTGAGAGACATAGAAAGAGCTTTTGATATTGAATCATTTTTTTGTAAAATTTGTCTACCGTATAGGTACTCCATCTACGTCATTTCTTTCAAACTTCATCAATTCTTCCACATAAGAGTCACTACTGAAACCGAAGTTCCTTTAAAGTTAAGCAAAAGCAAACCATTCCAAATCCAAAGTCAAAACGCAAGGGTGAGATAAAGGTTCCGTTCTAGTCTCCAGTCTCTTTTTACCAAGTTTGGAAACTTTCTGGTTGGCTTGTCGCAAAATAATGGTTATAAAATTCACGCTTGGGGGACGTTTTTTCTCCGAGGCCTCTACCGTATAGGTACTCCATCTACGTCATTTCTTTCAAACTTCAATTCTTCCACATAAGAGTCACTACTGAAACCGGAGTTCCTTTAAAATTAAGCAAAAGCAAACCATTCCAAATCCAAAGTCAAACTGCAAGGGTGAGATAAAGGTTCCGTTCTAGTCTCCAGTCTCTTTACCAAGTTTGGAAACTTTCTGGTTGGCTTGTCGCAAAATAATGGTTATAAAATTCACGCTTGGGGGACGTTTTTTCTCCGAGGCCAAAGACAATGGAAATTTATGAATGGGGGATGTTTGCTCCCCTCTTATTCAATATTACGAGACAGTAGCCTTTTGTCTTTTCTTCGGATCCGGAGGTTGGTGGTTCGAGTCCTAGTCAAGTCATAAAATTTAGCATAGTGCATTAAGCAGGGAACGACATTTGTGACAAGCATTTATGCTCAACACAATTTAAAAAAAAAGTAGCCTTTTGTCTTTTCCTGGGGAGGTAAATAGTGAGGACAAATATTGAAAATGAGGAGGAGATAGAGGACTGTGAAGGAGGAGGAGATGGAGAAAAAAGAAGAAGAAGAAGAAGAAGAAGAAGAAGAAGAAGAAGAAGAAGAAAAAGGATTAAGAAATATGACATTATTATGTTTAATGGGAGTTTCAGCATCTCCACTAGCATCATAATATGACATAGGTACCTTCATATTTAATGAAATAGGTAGATAATAATGGTTTTCTCTGGCTCAATTTTTCTATGTTGCTTCTGGGATTCGAACCACAAACTCCTCTTCTATAAATCCTATGCCTTAGCAACTGTTCTTCTTCCTCCTTCTCTGCTTACTCCTCTTTTTCTACTTCTTCTTCCTCTTTTTCTCCTCCTCCTTCTTCTTCTTCTCGCATTTTAAAATAAACAACCATGTAGGTACCTATTCAAAATAGGTACTTCATTGTCGCCAGGTCGCCTGAGTTTGTCCTTCGACATGTCGAGCTAGAAATCCATTCAGGAATCTTCTGGCCTAATGTATAGTAATACTAGATAGTGTTATGTGCCCCATTAATCATATTACAACTCGCAAAATATTCGCAATGTAATACTTTCCAACCTGTGTATGTGACTGTATACAGGACGTATGTGTTAAGTATGTAGTTATATACTTCTATCTGTATACAAGGTACGAAGAAAGTAGGTACTTATAATTACGTATCTTTGTGAATAGGTAGCACCGAAGAGAAGCTGATATTTTGACCCCATAACCGAGTCATTTTTTAAGGGATTTGAAAGAAGAATAAGATGAAAAGAAAGGGAGATAGGTACTCTGTGTAATTCTTCCTAATTTTAGAAAATTTTCTCTAGAATCCGTCCAATTTCCCATATTGCCCCTATTATGGCGCTTATACACTACTAGCTGAATTCCGTCGCTTCGCTCCGGAATCCCGCTAGTTCATCCCGAGGCATGGTTACAAAATACGCTGTTTTTGTCCGAAGAAATTTTGAAGCATAGGTCTCCATCCTTTCCAGCGAAACAACCACTTAACTACCTGAAAAACAGTCACGAGGCTAGAAAACTACTGACCGTGTACGGGTGTCCTACTACTGGGGTATCTTGAATGCTACGAATAACTTCATTAAACTTCTCGCCTGTGCCAACTATAAAATATACCTATATGTACTATTATATCTGATACTAGCTGAATTCCGTCGCTTCGCTCCGGAATCCCGCTAGTTCATCCCGAGGCATGGCCAAACTTGTGGAAAAGGCATGGCCGTCTAAAAGGTACCTACATAGGTATTAGGTAATGGCAACTACTTAACTAACTGTAATTAAACTCACATGAAGGGACGGTAAACGCTTCGATGTGCGAAACACTTCGTTACAAGACATGAATATGTACCTGATCCACACTCGACCCCAAAAAAGGATAGATATTATATTCTATAGATAGATATTAGGTAGGTACCTAATATCAGAGGAATGCAGTTGGACGAAACAAACTATCAAAGTGATATACATTTCAGTTTAAAACAGAGAGGGGGGGTGGGAGGAAAGAGAAGGGTAGAGGGTGATAAAGAGAGAAAAGATCAAACGCACGAACGGTACTATGTATAAAAAGGTACCGATAACTACTGGGTGATCCTGACAAAGAGATTCTTTCTCCAAAAGTCGCTCAAACTTGGCAGAGAGGTTCTTTATAAAATGTAGATCAAAAGTCTCCTCGGGCCGAAGGTTGAGAAATGTACGGTTCGGCCGCTATTCAACACAAAAGTTTTGTAAACTCGAAAACGTTCACTTTTCCCAGAAATTTAGTTTTCGCCAAAAGTCGTTCAAACTTGGCAGAGAGGTTCTTTTTAAAATGTAGATCAAAAGTCTCTTCAGGCCCAAGGTTGAGAAATGTACGGTTTGGCCGCTATTCAGCCTCCTATTATTAGGTTACTAGCTGAATTCCGTCGCTTCGCTCCGGAATCCCGCTAGTTCATCCCGAGGCATGGCCAAACTTGTGGAAAAGGCATGGCCGAACTTGTAGTTATCAAACTAAAAACATAAACGAAACTCAAATATTAGGCGAGCGAGGAAAAGTTTTCTATCCCGCAGTCTCTGCACTCTGTGTATTTCTTATGGAGATTTCAGCGATCAAAAATTGATCATATCTCAGGATCGGTGTAGATTTTCGCAAAATCCTTTCTTATTGCACACCTAGACCATAAAAAGAATATTCCTACCAAATTTCAGCTTTCTAGGTGGTGTGGTTCTCGAGATAGAGCGATCAGTGTGTGAAATGTGAAATGTGAACTGTGAATGAGTGAATGGATCTTGTTCTTATAATATAAGACTAGCTGAATTCCGTCGCTTCGCTCCGGAAGCCCGCTAGTTCATCCCGAGGCATGGCCAAACTTCTGGAAAAGGCATGGCCGAACTTGTATTTATCAAACTAAAAACATAAACGAAACTCAAAAAGTTGGTCGAGAGCGGAACATTTCTCTCCCGCAGTCTCTGCACTCTGTGTATTTCTTATGGAGATTTCAGCGATCAAAAATTGATCATATCTCAGGATCGGTTTAGATTTTGGCAAAATCCTTTCTTATTGCACACCTGGACCATAAAAGGAAATTCTTGATTTGATTTTTTTATTTTACTTTCATGTAATGATTTAAAATCAAGACTGGAGCCCGTTCTCCCTTGATTCCCAATCTAATGTTTAAGTCACCCATCCATTTATTGGCCTTTCTCGGCGTAGCTTAACATAGGTGACGCTAAAATCGGTCTTAAATGATCGACTGAAGTGTTATCTGAAACTTTCTCGCTTTGAGTTCATAGGTCGTCGCGACAAATTTCAAGATCAGAGCTCATTTGTGTGAGAAAATGTGAAAAAAATCCCCCAAAAACCAGTTTTTTTTTTTGGTTTTTTGGCTTTACGGTTTTCTGGACGAAATTTGCACCACCATTTTCGTGTTCCTGGTAAAAAGACCTTTAATTTGATATATGGGTCGACTAGGTTTGAACAAGTCCTTCTATGGGGACTGACAGACAGACACCGAAGCGAATACAATAGTCCGTCCACTATACCTTTTATTATTAGTAATAATAAAGGAAGGAGGACTAAAAACAACAACATTGCAAAAGCACCCACATAAGGTCAGTAGTTTTCTAGCCTCGTGAACGTTTTTCAGGTAGGTTACGAGGCTAGAAAAAAGCGCAAGTTTTCTTGAAAACAAAATCCACGTGTTTCGTAACGTAAAAATTGAACACATCAAGGTAAATCTTTTTCGAGCTTGAAAAAGACATCAAACCTGAATTTTGGAAATTCGGTTCGGTTCAAAATTTTGTTCTCTGGCTCGTGGTTTTAACAAAAACAGATTATCGATTAAAATGGAAAAGTTATGACCTGAAAACTGACACAAGGTCTGCATTTTTTAAGGGGTTTTTTGGACGTTTCTCGGAAACGAAGCCGAAGTTAGGAAAATGATCCACAGAACCTAGTTGAAAATGATGAGATGTACCTACCCTGAGCCGTTGTCAGTGTTTTTCTGGCGCAGACTGTAAGTATTTTTATAACCTTTACATTTTTTTTTTTTTTTGGCAGTAAATTATTGATGTTTGTAAGTACCTAGTACCTACTATTATTCAACAGGGAACACTAAAACGTCGTGAGCACATTAAAGCATCAAAATTTTTTGATTGCTTCTGTGCCAGATGCAAAGATCCCAGCGAACTCAAAACTTGGACTAGTGCCCTAGTGTGTCCTCAGTGCAATGAAGCAACAGTGATCTCCACCAATCCATTAGATGGTGATGCAGCGTGGACCTGTAGGAAATCATCATGTGACTTCTATTTATCAGCTGAATCTGTTCACAAGTTGCTCAATAAGTAAGTCGTGGAAAGATATACAGGGTGCGCCAGAAAAACACTGACAACGGCTCAGGGTAGGTAGATCTCATCATTTGCAACTAGGATCTGTGGGTCATTTTCCTAAATGTCCAAAAAACCACCTTTTAAAAAATGCAGACCTCGTGTCAGTTTTCAGGTCATAACTTTTTCATCTTAGTCGATAAACTGTAACATCACCATCACCATCACCATCACCATGACCATCACCATGACCATGACCATCACCATCACCATCACCATCACCATCACCATCACCATCACCATCACCATCACCATCACCATCACCATCACCATCACCATCACCATCACCATCACCATCACCATCACCATCACCATCACCATCACCATCACCATCACCATCACCATCACCATCACCATCACCATCACCATCACCATCACCATCACCATCACCATCACCATCACCATCACCATCACCATCACCATCACCATCACCATCACCATCACCATCACCATCACCATCACCATCACCATCACCATCACCATCACCATCACCATCACCATCACCATCACCATCACCATCACCATCACCATCACCATCACCATCACCATCACCATCACCATCACCATCACCATCACCATCACCATCACCATCACCATCACCATCACCATCACCATCACCATCACCATCACCATCACCATCACCATCACCATCACCATCACCATCACCATCACCATCACCATCACCATCACCATCACCATCACCATCACCATCACCATCACCATCACCATCACCATCACCATCACCATCACCATCACCATCACCATCACCATCACCATCACCATCACCATCACCATCACCATCACCATCACCATCACCATCACCATCACCATCACCATCACCATCACCATCACCATCACCATCACCATCACCATCACCATCACCATCACCATCACCATCACCATCACCATCACCATCACCATCACCATCACCATCACCATCACCATCACCATCACCATCACCATCACCATCACCATCACCATCACCATCACCATCACCATCACCATCACCATCACCATCACCATCACCATCACCATCACCATCACCATCACCATCACCATCACCATCACCATCACCATCACCATCACCATCACCATCACCATCACCATCACCATCACCATCACCATCACCATCACCATCACCATCACCATCACCATCACCATCACCATCACCATCACCATCACCATCACCATCACCATCACCATCACCATCACCATCACCATCACCATCACCATCACCATCACCATCACCATCACCATCACCATCACCATCACCATCACCATCACCATCACCATCACCATCACCATCACCATCACCATCACCATCACCATCACCATCACCATCACCATCACCATCACCATCACCATCACCATCACCATCACCATCACCATCACCATCACCATCACCATCACCATCACCATCACCATCACCATCACCATCACCATCACCATCACCATCACCATCACCATCACCATCACCATCACCATCACCATCACCATCACCATCACCATCACCATCACCATCACCATCACCATCACCATCACCATCACCATCACCATCACCATCACCATCACCATCACCATCACCATCACCATCACCATCACCATCACCATCACCATCACCATCACCATCACCATCACCATCTCACAACACCTAGAAAGCTGACATTTGGTAGGAATATTCCTTTTATGGTCTAGGTGTGCAATAAGAAAGGATTTTGCAAAAATATAAACCGATCCTGAGATATGATCAATTTTTGATCGCTAAAATCTCCATAAGAAATACACAGAGTGCAGAGACTGCGGGAGAGAAAACTTTTCCTCGCTCGCCTAATATTTGAGTTTCGTTTATGTTTTTAGTTTGATAAATACAAGTTCGGCCATGCCTTTTCCACAAGTTTGGCCATGCCTCGGGATGAACTAGCGGGATTCCGGAGCGAAGCGACGGAATTCAGCTAGTAAAATATACTCGAGAACCACAACACCTAGAAAGCTGAAATTTGGTAGGAATATTCCTTTTATGGTCCAGGTGTGCAATAAGAAAGGATTTTGCCAAAATCTAAACCGATCCTGAGTTATGATCAATTTTTGATCGCTAAAATCTCCATACGAAATACACAGAGTGCAGAGACTGCTGGAGAGAAATGTTCCGCTCTCGTCCTCTCGACCAACATTTTGAGTTTCGTTTATGTTTTTAGTCCGTCCTTCCTTTATTATTACAATAGTAATAACAAGCAGGGTCCGTCCCTCCGGGAATTTTTTTCAGCCCGTAGTGATTAGAGAAAATCAGTACCTATGTACCTACATAATTTGTTTAATATTCAGTTTATTATTATTCTTGATTTGATAGTGCCCAATCCCAATATTCTTGGAACCTGGGCAATGAATCTAATGTCTAATGGATTGTACATGTACATACAAAGGTACCTTGTACCTATACAAACCTACATAGGTACCTTGTACCTATACAAACCTACATACATAGGTACCTTGTACCTATACAAACCTACATACATAGGTACCTTGTATCTACAAACCTACATACATAAATACCAGTAGGTATAGTAGGCACAGACGCCTAGTAATTTGTAGGTTCAGCCGCGTCAAAAAAGGTTGCTCAAACTTCCAAATATTATCAATATAGTTGATGGTAGATATTGGTAATTAGACTTACTTTATCATGGACACTAGTTGCTATCTTGAAAGCCCAGAAGAGGTTAGGTAGTAGAACAGCCGCGGTAGACAGTAATAGTACACAGAAAAAAGACGGAAGACCACGCGAAGACCGAAGGATACGAAAACGAAACGTTACACAGATATTACAATTAAAAATACATACCGAATATGTCACAAAAACGTTAAAACACTACCTAACCTCTTCTGGGCTTTCAAGATAGCAACGAGTGTCCATGATAAAGTAGATAAGTCTAATTAATGTAGGTATTGACCGTTGCAATGAACCCTCAAGAATACGTAAGATGGTATTGGTAAATTTTGCAGTCTTAGTAGATACAGTGATACCTAATATATCCAATGTTTCAACTCTTTGGACAAGACCTCAAGTAGCTCACGCAAACCCCAGCATGGGGTTCGAGGAAACTGGAATTCAATTTTTAAAACTTAATGAAGATATTCCATTGAACCACTTCTCAAGTAGCTCACGCAAACCCCAGCATGGGGTTCGAGGAAACTGGAATTCAATTTAAAACTTAATGAAGATATTCCATTGAACCACTTCATTCCAATGTATCATTGTGCAACCTAACTTCATAACCAGAAGTAATTGAAAATAAAAGTATTACAATGAGGTAATGGCCTTGGTTTGTTGATTAATAGATGGAACTGGAGGCTGCTAGAAGAAGGTACTTAACTTTCAATACTTATCCGTGTTTTGGGTTGTTCAAATGTTCAGTATGGATCAAGTGAATTTCGGATTTGTTCCCACAATTCTCCAGTAAGGTAGTCATAAGAGTCATAACCAGCGTCTGATTGACCTATGTCCTGAAACCTTGAAGGGGAACGTAGGGAAGCCATCCTGACCATCTTTAAAATGTAAATATCTCCGGAACCGTATGAGCACAAACGATGCTTTTTACGGCGCAAACCAGCACAAACGATTAGGCTCAGTAAAACATCGAATTTCCAATGTGGCTGGGCCAGTTAAACTCACCTGGGCCTCATCGGAGCGCCTACCTGATTACAGACAGGTATCATATACCTACTCTTATGTTTATGTAGATGTAGATAACTATTATACCAAACATATGTAGGTACCTATATCTATTCTATGTACGTGTGGTAATGTAGTCTATGTTATAATTAAGTCAGTGCTTCCAACAACCGCAAATACGTTAGGTATCATACAAAATTCTTGTTGAATAATATAATAACGTGAGTATTTGCACATGCCAGTCCGGTATCTTGTTTGCAACAAAACGTGAATGAATGGCCAAATAGCCACTAATACATGCTCTAATATACATAATACATACTCTAATATACACATATTACATACTCTTGTTATACATAATTAATAATTACATACTCAAGATGGCCAAATGGCACTCACTCAAGAAGAAGTCGGAGTAACACATTGAGAATAAATTAATTATAGTGCCCAATCCCAATATTCTTGGAACCTGGGCAATGAATCTAATGTCTAATGGATTGTACATGTACATAGGTACCTTGTAGCTTGTACCTACAAACCTACATATGTAGGTACATTGTACCTATACAAACCTACATACATAGGTACCTTGTATCTACAAACCTACATACATAAATACCAGTAGGTGTAGTAGGCACAGACGCCTAGTAATTTGTAGGTTCAGCCGCGTCAAAAAAGGTTGCTCAAACTTCCAAATATTGTCAATATAGTTGATGGTATTGGTAATTATCATGGACACTAGTTGCTATCTTGAAAGCCCAGAAGAGGTTAGGTAGTAGAACAGCCGCGGTAGACAGTAATAGTACACAGAAAAAAGACGGAAGAACACGCGAAGACCGAAGGATACGAAAACGAAACGTTACACAGATATTACAATTAAAAATATATGCCGACTTTGTCACAAAAACGTTAAAACACTACCTAACCTCTTCTGGGCTTTCAAGATAGCAACGAGTGTCCATGATAAAGTAAGTCTAATTAATGTATTGACCGTTGCATTGAACCCTCAAGAATACGTAAGATGGTATTGGTAAATTTTGCAGTCTTATTAGATACAGTGAAACCTAATATATCCAATGTTTCAACTGTTTGGACAAGACCTCAAGTAGCTCACGCAAACCCCAGCATGGGGTTCGAGGAAACTGGAATTCAATTTAAAACTTAATGAAGATATTTCATTGAACCACTTCATTCCAATGTATCATTGTGCAACCTAACTTCATAACCAGAAGTAATTGAAAATAAAAGTATTTCGTACAATGAGGACTGAGTAATGGCCTTGGTTTGTTGATTAATAGATGGAACTGGAGGCTGCTAGAAGAAGGTACTTAACTTTCAATACTTATCCGTGTTTTGGGTCGTTCTAATGTTCAGTATGGATCAAACAAACAAACAAACAAACATCAAGTGAATTTCGGATTTGTTCCCACAATTCTGCAGTAAAGTGGAAGGTACTCATAAGAGTCATAACCAGCGTCTAATTGACCTATGACATGAAACCTTGAAGGCGAACGTAGGGAAGCCATCCTGACCATCTTTAAATGTAAATATCTCGGGAACCGTATGAGCACAAACGATGCTTTTTACGGCACAAACCAGCACAAACGATTAGGCTCAGTAAAACATCGAATTTCCAATGTGGCTGGGCCAGTTAAACTCACCTGGGCCTCAAAGCGTCTACACTACACTATGGTCAATTGAAGACAAAGCTCCAATGGTGTTGATATCTTCCGCTTTGTGGCGGAGGTCTACACAAGAAACTTCAATGAGAATAGGTGAACACCCTGATGGAAACACATTGCAGATTCTTTTCACTGTAGCACATTGTTACTCTTCTACATTGTTGTAGATCCGCAGAAATGCCATCGGAGCGTCTACACTATGGTCGATTGAAGACAAAGCTCCAATGGTGTTGACATCTTCCGCTTTGTGGCGGAGGTCTACACAAACTTCGATGAGAATAGGCGAACACCCTGATGGAAACACATTGCAGATTCTTTTCACTGTAGCACATTGTTACTCTTCTACATTGTTGTAGATCCGCAGAAATGCCACAATTCTCCAGTAAAGTGGAAGGTACTCATAAGAGTCATAACCAGCGTCTAATTGACCTATATCCTGAAACCTTGAAGGGGAACGTAGGGAAGCCATCCTGACCATCTTTAAATGTAAATATCTCGGGAACCGTATATGAGCACAAACGATGCTTCTTACGGCACAAACCAGCACAAACGATTAGGCTCAGTAAAGCATCGAATTTCCAATGTGGCTGGGCCAGTTAAACTCAACTGGGCCTCAAAGCGTCTACACTACACTATGGTCGATTGAAGACAAAGCTCCAATGGTGTTGACATCTTCCGCTTTGTGGCGGAGGTCTACACAAACTTCGATGAGAATAGGTGAACACCCTGATGGAAACACATTGCAGATTCTTCACTGTAGCACATTGTTACTCTTCTACATTGTTGTAGATCCGCAGAAATGCCAATGACCATTCCTCCAAGATGAGAGCATTCATCTCCGCAGCTTTGTTCTTAAACCGCAGGCGAATCTTTGGATTAGTCGTATTATAATTTTAAATGATGATGTTTCCTACTTTGTGTTATGGAGAGTGGTTCTCAAAATAAAGGAGGCGCTGAGACATTCTATTACCACTCGTATTTATGAACAAGAATGATCGTTCTTAGATCAGTCTCGAGTCAAAATTGACCAATCAAATGCCTTGAGACTATGCTTAGCAGCCACCAACCGGATATGCCAAAAAAGGCACCCGTCCACAGGGGACATATGGCCATGTTTACAATGAAAAGAATACGTATCAGAAAATGTCGGTGTTTAATTCTTTTGCTGAATTTTTCTCACCCTGTATCTATCTATAACATATTTTTATTTTTCCAGCTTCATTTCCATATCCACTGCCTCTTAGATTGTCTCTGGGTGTCATTTATCATTTTGTAAATTACAATACTTCCATCTAAATCATTTTGTAAACAGTGTACTACTTGACTGGTAGAGTGCGGAGTGCTCTTGTGAAGTGACTCAGGGTTAGTTCTAGTGAAGTGAGGTTAGGCGTTGGTCCTAGTTAGGATGTGTTTGTGGTCGATTTCGATTTGATTCGGATGATAAATGGGTTTCTGCAAATGTCTTTCTTCTCCTTGTTCTTGTTTGGGATCAATTGAATGGATCTATTTTTTTTTATTATTATTATTATTATTTTTTTTTTTTCATTTTGTTAAGTTGGTCTCTTTCTCAAGGAAGGATAGGGAGGTTCACATTACTGTATAACTGCTGAGATTTTTAGGGTCGTGCAGACGGTCTGAGTGTGGGTGGCCGGCATTACACGGTCTGAAGACTGATAGAATTGGAATTATTCTTCTGACTGTCCGAGAGACCTAAAAGTCCGAAGCTTTTTCCGCTACTCACGTTCGGGCGCGGCGGTCTGACAGATATAGGTCCGTCAGACAGACAATCCAAGATCTAAGCGAGAATTATTCTTCTGACTGTCTGAAAGACCTAAAAGTCCGAAGCTTTTTCCGCTACTCACGTTCGGGTGCGGCGGTCTGACAGATATAGGTCCGTCAGACAGACAATCCAAGATCTAAGAGAGAATTATTCTTCTGACTGTCTGAAAGACCTAAAAGTCCGAAGCTTTTTCCGCCACTCACGTTCGGGCGCGGCGGTCTGACAGATATAGGTCCGTCAGACAGACAATCTAAGCGGTAGTAGCCGCCGAAACACTCCAAGGTAGGGTAAGTGTACCATTTATTCGCCCACCTAAAAAACGTACCATTTATTGGCCCACCTGTACCATACGCCACATAAGTCTGAACTCGACGAACTTTTTCAAGATCTAATTTTATCAAAAGAAAGGGCTTAAAGAATGCTATCAAACCAGTAGTATTCCAAAATTGTAGTCATAAAAACAAAAATTAGAAAAATAAATGAGGGCAGGTGGGCCAATAAATGGTACGTTTTTTAGGTGGGCAAATAAATGGTACACTTACCCTATCCTGTGTTCCCCAGTTTGAGGACCCTCAGTAGAAGAGCGCTGACATAACTACTATAATTTCAGCTCAATCGTAAATCTAATAATCATTGAAAAACATCTTTATAAAAAAAAAAAAAAAAAAAAAAAAAAAAAAAAAAAAAAAGGAAATGTAAATTAATAGGTAAAAAAGGAAAGTAGAACAACAGGTAATGATAGGTAGTAGCTAAGTGTAGTTACATCAGTTATATGGAAGATAGTTCCAGTTGAGTTTTTAGCTCTGTTAGTTGAGCGTCGGCGTCCTACCTAGTAGGGTTAGTACCTACCACCGAGGTGCGCTCTATGAGTCTACGAACTTGATAGACTGCCGTAGAGACGTAGATACCAAATGGTCTTGCGCGACCAAGTCTAGCGAAATGTCTACAGTGTACTGGTACCCTTAAAGGTGTGTCCACACATAGTCGACCGGCCGTCGTTCGATGTCGACTGAACCGTCCACACTGCCTCGATAACACAGATTCACCTCGTCGGTCGACGGCCGGGCGACTATGTTTGGACACACCTTAAGAGATCACCTCTCTACATATACCTACCAAAATATTGTTTACCATTTCCCGAAGCTATGCAAAAAATTCCTGACTCAGGGAGATTTCCCAGACCATCCCTCCCCCCCCCACTTTAAAATATATTACATCAGGAAATCTAGCATATCTCGCACGAAATATTCCTATTAAATTTTCCCTCGGCTCTTCTTAAGGTAACAAAAAAGTGCAATATACCTCATATTTCCTTTAGCTTTTAGCCTTACAGCCTCATTCTTTATGATGAAAAAGGCAACCTTTACTCGGACTTTTTTTTGTCTCTTCGTCTCTTCTTCTCCTCTTGTTTCTTCTTCTTCATCTTCTTCTTCTCCTTCTCCTCCTCTTGCTCCTCTTCTACTTTTTCTGCTCCTTCACGTTCTTCTCCACCTCCTTCTCATTTTCTTCCTCCCTCTCCTTCTCCTCCTCTTCTTGTTTCTTCTTATTCTAGTTTTTATTTTCTTCCTCCTTTTTTCTCCCTGGTTGAAAAATTCGTGTGACTGCCTAATTAGATACAATCCTCGCTTCCCATTCAACCTCCGAGAGTTTACGGTCCATTATTGGTCGGACAAAATACGGAATGAGGAAGTGCTGAGAAGAGTAGATGAAGAGTATAGTAAATACAATAAAGAAGACAAAAGCAAGCTGGCTCGGACACATCCTAAGACGAGATTGTATTCAAAGAAAAATCATGGACATAAAATTCGAAGGAAGTAGATCGAGGGGAAGAAGGAAGTTTGGTATGCTGACAGACATCTTAAGAGGAAGGACTTATGAACAAATGAAGAATGATGCCCAAGATCGAGAAAGCTGGAGAAGGTTCTGCTGAAACCTGTCATATGACAGATCTACTATTATATATAAAGGAGAGAGGGAGGAGGAGAGGGAGAGAGAGAGAGAGAGAGAGAGAGAGAGAGACATTGAGAGACATTGAGAGACATAGAAAGAGCTTTTGATATTGAATCATTTTTTTGTAAAATTTGTCTACCGTATAGGTACTCCATCTACGTCATTTCTTTCAAACTTCATCAATTCTTCCACATAAGAGTCACTACTGAAACCGAAGTTCCTTTAAAGTTAAGCAAAAGCAAACCATTCCAAATCCAAAGTCAAAACGCAAGGGTGAGATAAAGGTTCCGTTCTAGTCTCCAGTCTCTTTACCAAGTTTGGAAACTTTCTGGTTGGCTTGTCGCAAAATAATGGTTATAAAATTCACGCTTGGGGGACGTTTTTTCTCCGAGGCCAAAGACAATGGAAATTTATGAATGGGGGATGTTTGCTCCCTTCCTATTCAATATACGAGACAGTAGCCTTTTGTCTTTTCTTGGGAAGGTAAATAGTGAGGACAAATATTGAAAATGAGGAGGAGATAGAGGACTGTGAAGGATGAATTGAATTGTTCATATTTATTTTTCTTAAAAAACTATACATGGTTTCATCCCCTAAGCTATTTCTCTAACTTTTTGGGGGATGGCTCTCTCCTATTAATTTGTATAATAACTGTTTTATCTGGTATAGTGGTCACATAGAAAAATCACAATAATAATAAAAAAAAACTAAAAAATAGAAAAAATAGATGAGGAGATGGAGAAGAAAGAAGAAGAAGAAGAAGAAGAAGAAGAAGAAGAAGAAGAAGAAGAAGAAAAAGGATTAAGAAATATCACATTATTATGTTTAATGGGAGTTTTAGCATCTCCACTATAGCATCATAATATGACATAGGTACCTTCATATTTAATGAAATAGGTAGATAATAATGGTTTTCTCTGGCTCAATTTTTCTATGTTGCTTCTGGGATTCGAACCACAAACTCCTCTTTTATAAATCCTATGCCTTAGCAACTGTTCTTCTTCCTCCTTCTCTGCTTACTCCTCTTTTTTCTACTTCTTCTTCCTCCTTTTCTTCTCCTCCTTCTTCTTCTCGCAATTTAAAATAAACAACCATGTACCTTCTTCTTCTTCTTCTTCTTTGTACCTATTCAAAATAGGTACTTCATTGTCGCCAGGTCGCCTGAGTTTGTCCTTCGACATGTCGAGCTAGAAATCCATTCAGGAATCTGTCCTTTTCTTCTCCTCCTTCTTCTTCTCCTCGCATTTTAAAATAAACAACCAAGTATTCAAAATAGGTACTTCATTGTCGCCAGGTCGCCTGAGTTTGTCCTTCGACATGTCGAGCTAGAAATCCATTCAGGAATCTTCTGGCCTAATGTATAGTAATACTAGTGATATGTGCCCCAAAAAAAATCGTCGCCTTCTGTTGGATTCTAGATTCTTACAAAAATTAATGTCTGGCAATGTAGATTGCAATCAATTGTTAAGTCTTGTATCCGTGTTTTGGGTTGTTCCAATGTTCAGTATGGATCAAGTGAATTTCGGATTTGTTCCCACAATTCTCCAGTAAATGTAAATGCAGTTTCTTTGTGTTATTATGTCACAACTTTGGTGCTCACTGCAGCATTGTAGGATTTTCCCAAATACTAGTGTTATGTGCCCCATTAATCATATTACAACTCGCAAAATATTCGCAATGTAATACTTTCCTACCTGTATATGTGACTGTATACAGGACGTATGTGTTAAGTATGTAGTTACGTACTTCTATCTGTAATATCTGTATACAAGGTACGAAGAAAGTAGGTACCTATAATTACGTATCTTTGTGAATAGGTAGTACCTACCGAAGAGAAGCCTGATATTTTGACCCCATAACCGAGTCATTTTTTAAGGGATTTGTAAGAAGAATAAGATGAAAAGAAAGGGGGATAATGGTCTGTGTAATTCTTCCTAATTTTAGAAAATTTTCTCTAGAATCCGTCCAATTTCTCATATTGCCCCTATTATGGCGCTTATACACTACTAGCTGAATTCCGTCGCTTCGCTCCGGAATCCCGCTAGTTCATCCCGAGGCATGGTACCTACCTGATTACAGACAGGTATCATATACCTACTCTTATCTTATGTTAATGTAGATGTAGATAACTATTATACCAAACATATGTAGGTACCTATATCTATTCTATGTATACGTGTAGTAATGTAGTCTATGTTATAATTAAGTCAGTGCATCCAACAACCGCAAATACGTTAGGTATCATACAAAATTCTTGTTGAATAATAACGTGAGTATTTGCACATGCCAGTCCGGTATCTTGTTTGCAACAAAACGTGAATGAATGGCCAAATAGCACTAATACATGCTCTAATATTACACCTGCCTCGGTAGCGTAGTGGTCAAGACGCTCGCCTGGTAAACAGGAGGGCGTGGGTTCGATCCCAGCCGAGGCATGGAATTTTCTAGCTATAGTAGGGTTAGTACCTACCACCGAGGTGCGCTCTATGAGTCTACGAACTTGATAGACTGCCGTAGAGACGTAGATACCAAATGGTCGTGCGAGACCAAGTCTGGCGAAATGTCTACTGTGTACTGGTAGGTACCCTTAAAGGTGTGTCCACATATAGTCGGCCGGCCGTCGTTCGATGTCGATTGAACCGTCCACACTGCCTCGATAACATAGATTCACCTCGTCGGTCGACGGCCGGTCGACTATGTTTGGACACACCTTACGAGATCACCTCTCTACATAATATACCAAAATATTGTTTCCCATTTCCCGAAGCTATGCAAAAAATCCCTGCCTCAGGGAGATTTCCCAAACCATCCCTCCCCCCCCCCCCCTTTAAAATATATGTTTGTACTTTATGTGCTGCGTTCATGATGTGTATGTTTGTAGCACTGCTTCTGAGTGCTTCTGCTTTAAATGTAACAATTTTGTCTGAGAAGTAGGTTATGCTGTGTCGTTTTTGCAACCCAAACTTTGGGCATTCCGTCAATAAATATTATTGTTTCTATCTACTGAACCTCTTCACTGTTATATTCACATACATTGGAATCTGACTGCCTCAAATGCCCAAGTTGGGAGCTTTTTTTTTTTCCTGGTGGAAGGAAAACCTTGATGACAAGACAAAATGCTATTCAAGTACAGTTAAAAATAGTCAATATAGCTATTATGAAAGCCAGAAGATTTTTTCCAAGGGGTTTAACGTCACTGGTAACTTAGTAATGGTAAAAAAATAACGCACGTATAACAGAGAGAAGTGAAACAACTCAACGCGAAATTTTCAGTTTTCGAGTTTGGCAACATTCTATCTGCCTTGGTGTTGTAGTAGTCAAGATGCTCGCCTTTTAAACAAGAGGGTGCGGGTTCAATTTCAGTCGTGGTATGGAATTTAGTCCTTAATGTTACTAGTCCAATGTTGGAGTAAAGCGAGTTTTCAGTCCTGTTCGAAGGCAACATTCTATCTGCCTTGGTGTTGTAGTAGTCAAGATGCTCGCCTTGTAAACAAGAGGGTGTGGGTTCAATTTCAGTCGTGGTATGGAATTTAGTCCTTAATGTTACTAGTCCAATGTTGGAGTAAAGCGAGTTTTCAGTCCTGTTCGAAAACTAAAAGACAGTACACCGTGGTAGATTATAGCAATGGATGAGATTTCTGCCCTTTATAGTAAGTAAATAGTTAGGTCAGTACGTAGGTACTAAGTACGCTAAAATTTGATTAAGTTTCTAGAATTGAAGAAAATGCTAAATGGAAATGGAATAAAAAAGAAAACCCGTGGACTTAACAAGAATACCGACTTGCCTGTACCTGGAACACTTCTTGTTTGGAAAAGTTACACGAGCGGACACAGTCAGTACCTACTAGGTACGCTAAAGTTTGATTAAGTTTCTAGAATTTTATTGAAGAAAATGCTGAATGGAAATGGAATCAAAAAGAAAACCCGTGGACTTAACAAGAATACCGACTTGCCTGTACCTGGAACACTTCTTGTTTGGAAAAGTTACACGAGCGGACACAAATTACAAAGTAGGCGGCAATTTCTTCAAAAGAAGAAAAGTGCCTCTGTTTATGTTCAAGGTTCAGTAAATTCACAGGTAGGCAGGCGGGTAGGTAAATAGGTACTCAGAACTCGTGATGGTGTACACCAGGGGTTCTTAACCTTTTAGAATTGGCGGACCACTATTGATAAATCAAAAATCTCGCGGACCACTTGAGATTATGTATGTATATGCAATCAATTGTACATTGTACACGCTTTGTGACAATGGGTATGTATTAGAGGACCTATATCTACCTGTAGGAAAAGAGATAGAAAATGAGAAAAATTAACATAATTATTTATTATTTTTTTTTATGACTTTTTCCTTACTCACCTCTCGCGGACCACCTGAAACCTTCTCGCGGACCACTAGTGGTCCACGGACCATAGGTTAAGAATGGCTGATTTAGAGGTAAACAATTACCCACACTAGGAAGCTAGGAACATTATTTGGAATCGAACTACGGACTGCAAAATTTTCCTATAACACAGGAAGTCGAACCTAGAACCTTCTATAACACGTCTGAAACTCATGCTCCTACGGTGTGTTGTTATTTACATCTTGGGCCTTTTTTTGCTGCCGTTTTGAAAAAAAAAAAAAAAAAAAAAAAAATGGATATAAATAAAATAAAATAGGTACCTACTTAGATAATATACAAACGAAAATTATTTATGAATGGGACACAAATATTTCGCCCTCGTTTGGCAAATGGCGCAGAAATAACTCATTTTTCTTCGAGCACACCGACAGAGGTTATAAATAGTTGTCCAATTATGCTTTCTAAATTGCATACAAACACTTTGCACTCTTTGATGTGGTTTTTGAACAAGAACAAGAACATTTAGAAATAGAACTAATAAAATGTGAACATTGTTCCTATATTTAAATTAAGAACTCTGAAAATAGAACAAACAAATGAATAAAAGTATTTATTGTTCCCATCAAATGAGAGCGAAAAACAAAGAAAAACAACGTGAAAAAGTTATTTTTCATAGTTGAGGAAACTCATTTCTAAATAAGCCCAAATCTTCTTTTTTACTAGAAAAAAAAAAAGAAAGGAAACACCCTTGGTAATTGATCTCTAATGTCCCGAACTTTCAGAAAGGGTCAGTGAGAGGAGAATGAAACAAAAATTAAATTACCTGGAAATCGTCGAGAAAAAAACAGGTTATTTCCCCGAAAAGCTCCTTCATTTGCGGTAATTCAATGCCCAACTTTGGTGTTCGCCCTTCATTCGATTTTGATAAAACATCAGTCTGTACTTACCTGAAATATCCTACCGAAAATTCTGCGAAATTTTGCTTCCATCGAAAATAAAGCCGCGGCGAAATACTAATGCCCAACTTTGGTCTTCGCCCTTCATTCGATGTTGAAAAAAACATCAGTCTGTACTTACCTGAAATATCCTACCGAAAATTCTGCGAAATTTTGCTTCCATCGAAAATAAAGCCGCGGCGAAATACAAAGCTATTAGTATCTGGATTCTGTGGAAATAACAAATAGGTATTAAGGTATGTACCTTATTAGTACTGGGAAATAAAAAAATAGCATAAATTAACAACATAAACAAAATAAGCGTCAGACTTAACACCAGTTTGTTTTTTACGTTTGGTCTTATTAGGCAATAAAAATCGATCTATTAATGACCTAGGCTTACGAGTACTGGAAACGTGTTGTTTTTAGCAAAATAAATGTTTACTTTGCCATATTCTGACGTGTATGCTCCATAATCTCTCCACATTTGCCAGATGTTAAAGTGGACTTGGAATTTTCGGAACAGAGAATTTATGCTGATTTTTTTTTCTTTTTTTTTTCTTTTTACAATTCTGCGAAAAAGATGATGTTTATGCGTCCTTCAAACACCTACGATTTTTTCAAGGAATCCTAGTCAATGAATCAAATGGTTCTGAAAATAGTAGGTATGCCAAAGCAAGCATATTTTGTCCCTCGAGACGGAAAGGGGTGGCAAATGTGTTAAATCTGAGTTTTCCCTCCGCAACTCCGTAAAAAAAAAAGAGAGAGAGAGAAAAAAAATATGCTGATTTTTTTTTCTTTTTACAATTCTGCGAAAAAAATGTTTATGCGTCCTTCAAACACCTACGATTTTTTCAAGGAATCCTAGTCAATGAATCAAATGGTTCTGAAAATAGTATGCCAAAGCAAGCATATTTTGTCCCTCGAGAAGGAAAGGGGCGGCAAATGTGTTAAATCTGAGTTTTCCCTCCGCAATTCCGTAAAAATACAAAAAAAAAAAAAACGAATTTAGTTGTTTCACATTTTAAATTCCATACGGCATTCCCAAGTCCGCAAGCTTATGTGTTTCTTAACTTAATGTTTCTTTATGTCTTTCTAATGTTGGTGTCTTTCTAACGAAATTTCATCACATTTTTCGCCGCCTATTAAAAATTCAGGTAGGTGTAGAATTTTGAGCTTTAGAGAAAGCAAAATGTCAACGATACACTCGAAATTCAGCGCTGAAAAATGTGGAATATTAAAAATGATTTTTTCTTCTCAACTTGCGCTTAGAACGGAAACAAATGAAGAACATAAATTTCCAGTTCCACACGCGCCTTAGTATGCCTGATAATCCTGACTAGGAAAATTGTTCAACTATAAAAAAAAAAAAATGTGTACTTTAAATTTGATACCCATAATTAAATTTGATACCCATAAACATTGCATGGAACGCACGGTTTAGGAGTTATAAGCAAAAAACTGACAAAAGTGCGAAATTTCGGCCGTTTTCTGGCGGTTTTTCTGCCGCCAAATGTTCTCCCCTGAACTCTCGAGTTCTCAAATTTTTGGTATTACACTTTCGCCTAAAGATCCTATGAACAAGAAAGTTGTTTACCCTAATTATTGCAGGTGGACTTCCTCTATTTCTATTAAACTGATTTTAAAAAAGCCCCAAAATGAAGAAAATGAAAAAAAATAGATGAAAAAAAAAAAGAACGTTTGGAGGGATTTGAACCCGAGCACTCCTAATACCTATGGGTCTTGAGTCGAGCGCCTTGACACCTCGGCCACTCTTCCGGGTGAGAGGAGCGGGAGAAATAGCAGTATATTATCTTTTCAAGCGACAACGAGAACAAAAATCAACGAACGATTCAAACATTCAAAACATGCTTCACATTCACACATTCAAAAGAGTATCTCAGCATAGGAGCATCATAGTCAGTACACGCTCTTTGTTCTAAGGCGTCCTACATTCTCACTATTAACACGCATCCAATTCCATACCAAAATAGATGTGGTTGGGCAAGTAATACCCTTTCATACATTTAGCGGTGTAAGGTGCCCTGCATAGTGTTCTTACTGTATCTTATCCCGACGCAGTGGGATTTTTATCCCTTTTCAGGGATTTTTCAGGTCTGAGTGGGATAAAAATGAATTTAGGGATTTTTAACAATTAATTTAAGTGATAATAATTTTTATTCATCTAATAAAAATACATTAATTATTTAAAGTCAATATTTAAGGGTATTTGAGTGAAATTTCGAGTGTATGGCCGCCATACACGCCTTATATGGACGCTACGCCACTGCTTGAGACTATGCTTAGCACGAACTTAAGAGCCAGCATTTTGTTCATAAATATGGGTGTAAGGGTTAGGTGGTAGAGAAACCCTTCGACGATGAACAGTATACTTACCCGAGCAACTATTATTATTGTGGTCAAACTTTCAATCAATGTTGATAAAATTCCATACCACAACTGGGATCGAACCCATGCCCTCTAGATTACCAAGCAAACGTGCTCAGTAACGAAACTGCAGCGATTTCCATGATAATTCTAACCTGAGCCGGAGGGGTGTGAAAAACCGCAACCTCCTTACATTATTCCACAACCTCCTTACATTATTCCACAACCTCCTTGCATTATTCCACAACCTCCTTACATTATTCCACAACAAAAAAAACTAACAAATTGCCGTTTAAAAAAAAAAATAGAAAAAAATGGATATAAATAAAATAAAATACTTAGATAATATACAAACGAAAATTATTTATGAATGGGACACAAATATTTCGCCCTCGTTTGGCAAATGGCGCAGAAAATGCAGAAATAACACATTTTTTTTTCGAGCACACTGACAGAGGTTATAAATAGTTGTCCAATTATGCTTTCTAAATTGCAAACAAACACTTTGCACTCTTTGATGTGGTTACAAGAACATACAGAAATAGAACAAAATGAACATTGTTCCTACATTATTTAAATCAAGAACGCTGAAAATAGAACAAACAAATGAATAAAAGTACCTAAGTATTTATTGTTCCCATCAAATGAAAGCAAAAAAAAAAAAAAAAAAAAAAAAAAAAAAAAAAAAAATTTTTAATAGTGGGGAAAACTCTTAAAAAAAAAAAAAAAAGTTTTTTGGGGATCAGAACGGATGTAAGGGGTTGTAA
>NW_007377683.1:147285-171888 GCF_000475195.1 Diaphorina citri
AAAAAAAAAACACGTCAATTATTTTGACACAAAATACACCAATTCAATTGAAATGAAACAGATATTCAAGTGTTGTACAGAACATATGTATATTTTACCAGATATAAATTTAGTTCTACATGGAGCGTTTGGTACAAAACATGGATCACAAATTAGTATAGGATCGTTCATAAATAACTAGCACCAGAAATGTGTTGTTATGACAAACGAATTTAGTTGTTTCACATTTTAAATTCCATACGGTATTCCCAAGTCACCAAGCTTATGTGTTTCTTAACTTAATGTTTCTTTATGTTTTCCTAATGTTGGTATAATAAGTTTTATGTCTAAAAAGTTCTGGACATTACTAACTGGACTCGCTCAAATTCCTAGATTTGATACAGATAGGTTGGTACTTACCTACCTAATATTGTCCTGACAGGCCGAGAGCACCCCGAAATTTAAGCACAAAGCCGAAAAAACTTCGATTTTATCGGGAATCGAACACGAATTTCCAGCATCATGCTATGGAATTTAGATTATTACCTACAATAATTTTTCCTCAATCTCGTATTATACCACTTAATAGGGTATCACTTAATTTGTTTAAGTTAGGTTTGTCCGTTCGTTAGGTACCAATAAAGGTCTCATCTCTTTTGCAATGGACAAAACTGAAAAGGTCTTTTTACACCTCGATTTCTACGTGAAATTTGATCACATTTTTCGCCGCCTAGTAAAAATTCAGGTATTTATGTAGAATTTTGAGCTTAGAGAAAGCAAAATGTCAACGATACACTCGACATTCAGCGCTGAAAAATGTGGAATATTAAAAATGATTTTTTCTTCTCAACTTGCGCTTAGAACGGAAACAAATGAAGAACATAAATTTCCAAGCTCCAAAGTTATTTTCTCGGCAGAGTCTCTTGTATACAGGGACGACTCGCAATCGAGACTGAACTTTCTTTTAAGAGTTTTGAGAGAGGGGACTATAACAACAGTTCTTTAATATTTCTGAAATCGAAGAGAGTGGGTATTAGGGTACAAACCTGTTTAGGATAAATTCCGGGTGGTGATCGAACCTGCAAACTAGCGCTTTCACGGCAGGCGCTTACCTAATAGTTATCAATCAAACTAGACTGGCGAATGGCCACATCTTTCTCCAAAATATTTGGTTTTCAAAATAGGTAATTTTATTATTATTGACTTGTTACCATGACTTTCGGATATACAGAGCTTCCTCTTGCAGTGTTTTTCGACTTTTAATAACCAGGATTTTTGGTGAACCCTGTATGTCAAAGGTTGAAAGCTCGTAACATATAGGTCATACCTACACCAAGGTATAATTTTATACAGGGTGAAGCCATCATCTATCTCGCTAACATGGGATATTAAATTTTCATTCCCCATCCCCCCAGAGAAGTCATAATAATTTTGAATGCAAGGTCGAATACCATTTGAAATGTCTCTAAAGACGTCAAAAATGTGAAAGATTTTTTTTTTTTTTACTTTTTTTAGTGTGACAGAATTCCCCAAAAGGGAGCTCTTCCACCCAACCACAGGCTAATAATAATTTTACTGCATCTAAAGGTTAATAAAAAATCGACTCCCCTAGACTCAATTCCCTGTGTGGTATACCCATATCAGGGCTGTATTGAGGGGGCGGACCGAGGAGGCCCAGCTCTCGGTACATCACTGTTTGAACTCTTTGGCCCTCCTGAATACCGAGCCTGACCTACGTACGTACGTACGTATCGTAAAGACCCCTTTGTACATATTACGTCATACCTACATGTTATATGTATAGTGTCCCTAAACCCTACCTTGCCTTGTACATATTACGCTATAGGTATTATAGGTATAGGTCGTCCCTAAACCCTAACGTCCCTATCCCTAAGCCTTCCAAGCTCTTATTCCCTGATATCCCATTTTTCCCATACGTATTCCCTAACTAAACCACCGTATACAATATACATACACAGTGTACATGCATACATGTACAGTTTTACATCAGCGGTTCCCAAACTTTTTTTTTCTTTTTCTACGCGGCCCCCTTTTTTTCAAATTTTATTGTGAAGGGGCCGAAACACCTTTACTATATATTTTATGTGACTCAACTTTAACTTTGCAAACTTTTCCATTATTCCACAACCTCCTTGCATTATTCCACAACCTCCTTACATTATTCCACAACCTCCTTACATTATTCCACAACCCAGGGGGGGGGGATCCCAGTTTGGGAATCGCTGGTTTACACATAGACAATGTCTATTAGACATGTTTATATCTACATAGGTACCCTCCTATGTATTGTATATATACTGATGCTCTCAAATGACCAATAATTTATTATAGGTAGGTACATATACCTACATATAGGTACCTATATATTATTCTAGATAGTTACCTAAGGTTAAAGGTGAGAAATGAAGGGTGGGGAAATGACTCACATTTCATTAAGGTTATCCGACGTAGGGAAAAAAGAGAGAGGGGAATAGAGGTACAAAAATAGGAGTGAGAGAGAGAGAGAGAGGGAAAGAGAGGGGGGGAGAGAGAGAGTCGTAGGTGTGAGGGAATGTGAGGGAGAGAAAGAAAGAGAGAGCATAGGTACTGGTAGAGAGAAATTTTATGGAAGTGGGAGATACAGAGGTTGTTGAGGGGGAGACAGAGAGAGAGAGAGAGAGAGAGAGAGAGAGAGAGTGGAAGGAGGGGGAGAGAGAGAAAGGGAAGAAAACCAAAATTGGGGTAGGTTGTGTAAGCTGAAGCTGAAAGGACAGATCTCTCTCTCTCTCTCTCTCTCTCTCTCTCTCCATTTTCCCAAATCTCCCTCTTTCTCTTTCTCTATCACGTAGGTGTTATGAAATTCCCCAAACTTCACAATTTTGTACTTCACATTTCGCAAAATTTTGACGTCAACAATTTCTCTGGTTAAGCAAGGTTTTCAAAGGCTTTTCTTCTGAAATACCTACCTATTACGTCATCTTGCGAAATTCCAGGGGAAGTTGCCTGAGGAATGCGTCCCAGGCAGGTCTGGGAGAAAGATAACACGTTAATCTCATGTGGGAAAATGTTCATTGGAATAACAAAATGCATCTCCTACCATTACCTGCCATTTTGTCAGAACGAATTAACATTTCTAGATGATTATGTAAATCAGGAGAGAAGAAGAAAAAGAGACCGAAGAAAAACAATATTAGAAATAGAAGAAGAAGGCGGAGGAGAAGAAGACGACAAAGGCGACGACGAAGAAGAAGAAGAAGAAGAAGAAGAAGAAGAAGAAGAAGAAGGAGATGAGGAAGGAGAAGAAGAAGAAGGAGATGAGGAAGGAGATGAAGAAAAAGAGGAAGAGGAGGAAGAAGTCGATAAAGAAGAAGATCAACCAACGACGAAAGTGCATTACTTTTAATTCTAACATTTCTTAACCACGAAAATAACGAGTTCGCTATTACTTCACTGCTTTTTATCATCAAGTTTTAAGCTTGATTTACGAGCTTTTAAAAGCTTGAATGCTTGAAAATATTTAAATTGGCGTTTTTTGTTGAGTTCTAGTCGTATTGTGTCTCAGATTTTTCCTTAGACGAAGAAGAGAAAGGAGAAAAGAGAAGAAATCAAGAAGAAGAAGAAGAAAGAAGGAAGGAGAAGAGGAGGAAGTAAAAGAAGAAATGACATCAAATAGTTCAGACCCTCTAACAAAATAATAACCACAATACCTAACCTCCTATACAAAATTTCAGGGTTGGCCCAGATGTACTTTTAACAAAAGTGTCACCCCCAATTAGATAGGTAATTATCGCAGGCTACATTAGTTTGCAAATGTCCAAAATCAACCATAACAGCTATATCCATCATTAACCAAATGTCCACCCCTATAAAACACGTTACAATGCACAAACAACTGGATCCTATAAATACATACATACCTATCATTGTTACCAATTCGGCAGCAAAATCACTTAATTAGGTATTAGGGTATTACTCTACTCATAGCTACTTCTACTTCGATTGCAAATATTTCAACGGGTTATTTTCTGGTCTTCTCGTGTTGACCCAGCACCTAAATGGGAAGTGTTGTGTCTCTTCTCGCCCATCTGATGAGAGGCATACTACGGGATGGGCATGCTACGACACAGGCCACAAGCGTCTAATGTAGCAGTTGTTCCATTGCTACGAAATAAAAACGGCGGTGGAACACTCATCTTAAAAAAAAAAAAAAACACTCGTAATAAATATAGCTATGTTTGACTACTTAAAGTTCTCTTTTCCTAGGTACTTTTACTATTCTTCGTATTGTATTGCATAGTGTTACGTATACTTTGGGTAAATAATCCCTTCTACCGCGAGGTGTTTAACTTGGGAAGTGCTTTGGAAGAAAGTTTCCAAGGTGTTTTTCTATTCATAGTCAGGGCCGGATCTAGATTTTCAGTGCCCATAAATTTCGGTCCATTTAGGGGCTTTGTTCATCGACCTGTCCTATAGGATAGAACGATAATGGTTATATGTATGTATGTATGTATGGTTGGGGGCAGCGGAGATCTATTGAAGTAACATAAATTATTACATAGTATAAATTTAATGATAGACATGAAGAAGGAGAGAAAAAAAGAAGGAAGGCGTATTGGAGGAGGAAATAAAAGAAGAAAGGACAAATAGGGCAGATCCTCTCACAGTCTAACCAAATAATAGGATTGTCAGGGTTGTCCCAGATGGACTTTTAACAAAAGGGTTAGGTACCCCAATTAGATAAATAATTATCTCAAACTACATTAAGTTTGTCTGTCCAAAATCAACCATAATGTCTATTATCATTAACCAAATGGGGGTTCACTCAGCTTTGTGACGACAGTAGATTCGTAGAAGCTTAACCCATTCTTTAGTACTGTTTTGCCCCTACACCTAAGCCTCGGAGTGGGCTCTTTGTGTTGGTACTCGTATATGTGAGGAGAGGACAGTAAGGGGCTAAGGGGTCTTTTCAACATGAAAATGAGAAAGCACCATCTTCTCTCCAGTTTGATGTTAGAAATAGCACGAGCCATTAATTGGTTGACAGGAATACCTAGCAGATGTGAGGGTTGCTTCAATCATAATAACCCTGATCATAATAACAACAACCCCGATAATAATAACAATAACCATAACAATAGGTAGTAATAATGACCTATTACATGTGTGGTAATGAAAAAATCACTTAAATGTATCGTTGTTATCAAATGACACGTTCTGCATTGTTATCAAACAGAAAATTGAGGAAATAAATATTTGTTTTAAAACCCAGGAGTTCTCTAAACAAGCTGGGGTTTTCTACCCTTTTGTTAAGAGCAGATTTCACGGGGAGCATTTTGTATGGTGTTACAAGTTTTAATGTTTTCATTTGAACGATTTTGTAAAGGAGGTGATTTTGTAAGAGCTGGCGGCTGAATCCTGACCTGACCTGGATTAAGAGGGATGTTGAGATGCACTTCCATATTCTTGTATTGATTTGTAACACTTTTTCGTCCTCTTCTACCTTCACCTTCTTCTTCTCCTTCTCTTCTTCTTCTCTCTTCTTCTTTTTTTTTTCTTCGTCTTCTTATGATTTGTAACACTTTTTCGGCTCCTTCTTCTTCTTCTTCTTCTTCTTCGTCTTCTTCTGATTTGTAACACTTTTTCGGCTCCTTCTTCTTCCCCTCCTCTTCCTTTTACTCCCCCTTCTTACCTGCTTTGATTGGAGCGTAATAGTCAAGTTGTTTGCCTTATAAATAGTAGCTCTTACACTCGTATTTATGAACAAGAATGATCGTTCTTAGATCAGTCTCAAGTCAAAATTGACCAATCAAATGCCTTGAGACCAGTGGCGTAGCGTGGTCTAAATTCAAGTGTAAGGCGTGTAGGGTACTAATTTCCATCATCCATGCTCTTCATGGATTGGCATAGACAAGTATAACTCTAGGTACCTACCTGCCTCGGTGGTGTAGTGGTCAAGGCGCTCGCCTGGTAAACAGGAGGGCGTGGGTTCAATCCCAGCCGAGGTATGGAATGATTGCAAAAACCCCTAAAATTAAAGTTATCTTGATTCTAGAGCGCTTAACTGGTTTTGTTATTTTTCCTGTCCCTTATAGATCAGCCAAAAATAAAGACAAACCGGTCCCTTTGAATTTGATTTTTTTTTTTCTTACGACATATACGTGTCTGAAAGAGGTTCTTAAAGTGGTGGCTTTTATGAAATATCCTGCTAGTCACTTCGAACTCATTGCCCGCCTTCCAGCACTTAAGATCTCTCCCTTGGATTCCCTTTTCGGCCCATGCGGTTTTACACATTTTGGACACGCCTGCTCCTGATCCCTATCAATTTCAGCTCCATATTTCAGTCAGGCAATCTATTAGCTACAAGATTCTCCTATTATTATATGTATACATTTTACCGAATATTAGGTGCATTATTATTAAACCTATATTATTTCAGCTTATCCAAACTTCCACCCTTGTGTTCATTGGACCGTGTTGAGGCGAAGTGACAACAGGTTTAGTGTTTAGGTAATGGGGGTTTTCCTGGCGCGTAACATCGCGGTCCTGTGTGATCAGGATCAGTGGGGGATCTATTGGGGTTTGTCCTGAAATAGGTAAATAGGTTTTTTCATATCGTCCCGAAAATCCCGAAATCGAAGAGAGAAAGAGGACAGCATGGGATAGAAGACAGGTGTTCCGAGAACGAACCTTATCTGTTGAAGATAAAGTTCGACCCGGGCGGGAATAGTGGCCTAGCGCTTACAAGGCAGACGCGCTCCCTCCAAGCTAACTATACAAACATTTCGCCGCTAGAAAGTCAAAGGGGGGCGTAAGTGATTTTATCAAATTTTTCGTAAGCGCACCAAGTCTATTTGTGCTGCAATTATTTCCGCAAATATCACATACGCCTCAACATAAAAAAATCGATATCTTCACAATGGTTTAGAAATCACATACGCCTGTTCGTGCTATCAATAGTATCTCTTAAACGTAGTATGTCTGTGTGTTAGTCTCATTCTTTGTTTTTCACTTACGCCCCTTTGACTTTCTAGCGGTAATTTAGCCCGTCAAATCTCGATTTCGGTTTTCGTTTCCTAGACTATATTCTAATATAGGTAGGTTGGCAAAAGGGAGCCTTGGTGTAGGTACCCTTTATGAATTATTTTTACGACTTCATCGTTCCATCAGATCTTGAGAAAATCGTAGCGTGTTTACCAGGTTTAACATAAATTTTGCTTTCACGTGGTCCATAGGCTCTTGTGTAGGACCTTCATACATAGATAGATATACATCTTAGTCAGTAGCAGTTAGCAGTTTATGTTATACCTAATGTGTAAATCTGCCACTGGGAGTAGGAAATCCACTATGAGAGGATTAACGTGATGGTAACACACACGCACTATATACGAGTATGTACATAGAGCATATGTATATAGTTTTCATGTACATATATAAGGGATTTCCAACTTCCACGTGTATGCGGGCCGCATAGCGCATACTACATTGGCAGGTATGGCAGGTACTTCACGGGCCACATCAGGGGACCAGGCCCGTCCAGGATTTTCTTTAGGGGATGGGGTGTAGATGCTCCATTTTTGGAGTCCAACCCATAGTAAAAAAAAAAGCAAAAATGAAGCCCGAAGGAGTCCACCTTAAAAGCTTCGTGGGCCACATCGCGGGCCACTGGTTGGAAATCGCTGACATGCAAAAATGAAGCCCGAAGGAGTCCACCTTAAAAGCTTCGTGGGCCACATCGCGGGCCACTGGTTGGAAATCGCTGACATAGATAAATACATAGATCACACGGACACACAGCCATGTATTGTTTGCTGATCTAGGCATTAGATACAACACACTACACCAGGTATTAGTGTAGGTATGAAAAGAAGAAGAAGAAGGAGGAGAGAAAAAAGAAGGAAGGCGTATTGGAGGAGGAAATAAAAGAAGAAAGGACAAATGGGGCAGATCCTCTAACAGTCTAACCAAATAATAGGATTGTCAGGGTTGTTCCAGATGGACTTTTAACAAAAGGGTTACCCCAATTAGATAAATAATTATCTCAAACTACATTAAGTTTGTCTGTCCAAAATCAACCATAATGTCTATTATCATTAACCAAATTTCCACCCCTTTAAAACACGTTACAATGCACAAACAACTGGATCCTATAAATACATACATACCTATCATTGTTACCAATTCGGCAGCAAAATCACTTAAATAGGTATGATACATGATAAATTCTTGTAATGATACAATGGTATTACAATGAGCACACGCGCTACGCATCACGACATAATGGCCTTATCTTCCTACTTAGTTGTGAGTCGCTATAATACTTAGTAACTTAGTAGTGAGAAGCTGTATAGCTGTAATACTGCTAGTTTTAACCAGGGTGTCCCCGAAGGAGAGAGAGAAACAACAATCGATGAAATGCATATTGGTAGCGACGCGATGCTGTTACAATGAGCACACGCGCTACGCATCACGACATAATGGCCTTATCTTCCTACTTAGCTGTGAGTCGCTACAATACTTAGTAGTGAGAAGCTGTAGGTATAGCTGTAATACTGCTAGTTTTAACCAGGGTGTCCCCGAAGGAGAGAGAGAAACAACAATCGATGAAATGCATATTGGTAGCGACCACTGAGGTGTTGAGATAAAGCTGAGGAAACTTGAGAAAAAAGGGGGTGGAGAAGTGAGGAGGCGTTACAGAGGAGGCTAAGGCCGATCCCAAATAAAACTTGGTTTTCATGTAGGGTTTGAAGAGACTATGAAGTGAACCAGTTGGACGTCACCAAAAGAATAGAACACTGACTGCACTGAGGTTTTGTAGCTCTTCTTCCAATACTCACTTGAGGATCACATTTCCCTATACAGACCAAGGATCCCATGATCCGACGATTTCGATTGTTAAATTCCCTTACATTATTCCACAACCTCCTTACATTATTCCACAACCTCCTTACATTATTCCACAACCTCCTTGCATTATTCCACAACCTCCTTACATTATTTCACAACCTCCTTACATTAACCACAACCTCCTTACATTATTCCACAACCTCCTTACATTAACCACAACCTCCTTACATTATTCCACAACCTCCTCATTATTCTTCATACTAAAACATTAAAGTCTCTTCCCAATGAGCTTGAAATTCCCCGTACTACCTTTATCTGCAATTTCAGCATCGCTTAAATCCACCCTCCCAATCTAAACACTCTACATCTGTCTTGGAATAAGTTGCGCCAAATCTGTTCTCGCTGTGAATTTATTGCAATGGAAATCGCACAATTTTTTCCCTTTGATTTATGTGTTTATTTAGGGATTGTTTTTTTTTTTTTTTTTTTTTTAGTGGTAGATTCCCTGATTACAGACGAGAGCTACCTACATCCTAGGAGATAAAGAGAAACTAACTAACCATAAAAAAGTAGAGAAACTAGTTAAAGAAGGGAAGAGAAAGAGAGGGAGACCACTGAGGTGTCTCTAGAGGTCATTTCCAGACCTATTAGAAAGGAAATGATAAACAATACTCGTACTAATGGGTACTAATCATATGGGGGATGCCACAAACCAGGCCGATAGTCATTTACATAATGAAGACAATTATCACAGAGGATATCAGACAGGATTCTACGGAGCACGTGAGTTGAGGCCCAAACTAGTGATAAACAATACTCGTACTAATGGGTACTAATCGTATGGGGGATGCCACAAACCAGACCGATAGTCATTTACATAATGAACACAATTATCACAGAGGATATCAGACAGGATTCTACGGAGCACGTGAGTTGAGGCCCAAACTAGTGAGATAACGGAGCAGGTGAGTTGAGGCCCAAGTTAGATTTTCAATCCTTATGCTTAAATATACACGTAGGTATAACTAGTGGTTTAGAGACCTGGAGAAGTCACTTAGAAAAACGGTCACTTCGGAGCTTCCGGAGAACCTATCAGGATCGCAGAAAGAATACTCAGCTCAATTTCTTGATTTCCTGTGAAAGTCGGTACTGTGATCAAGGCTCCGTTGAGGACGCCTCTATTCATTTTGTTTGTTTCTGATGTCTGTAGGTCTATTGATATCTGTAGAGGTATCAGAGGTAGATCTGTACATTAAGTAAGCATTGTTGATGACTAGAGTCCTTCAAGTCTCGGGTATCCTGGCGGCGATCCTGTGTGTGGATTTCTTCAAAGGAAATAAGGAGACAGGAAGAATCCTGACCAGTCATAAATAACATTGAAATATCCAGGTGTTCCGTTCTTGTGCTGAAAGGGTCTAGGTAGAGCAGATCTGTTCAAATAGGTGTTCTGCTGTTCTATTCTGACGTAAGAATTCTCAATGTCTCCTGTATCTGGTAAAGTTTTTAGTGACGTGGATTTTACCCTCGATTTGGTGACAAGCTGCCACCCTCCTTACATGAACCTCACCCAGCCTGAGTGGGGCTGGTAAAAGCCATCAGCACAGGATTGCCCAGATGATCACCCATCCTGATACTAACCAAGTGCCGCAATGATCGATAACTTTTTAGTGATCCATTGGGCTTAAATGAAATTACAAGCAGAAATATGCAGATCATACACAAAAGCCCACACCGAGGCTTGTGTGTAAGGGCAGACAGCCCTAAAGGATGGGGTAAGCTTGTACGAACCCTCCGAGGCTTGTGTGTAGGGGCAGACAGCCCTAAAGGATGGGTTAAGCTTGTACGAACAGAAATTTGCTCTTATTTGCTTAGTTTGACGACGCGACACTACCATGATGTTGATTTATGTCCCGTCAGTAAAGTTCTAGGAGTATTCACAGAAATGATAGACCCAAACCTAGATCCAACTGAATCACCCAGTAACAGCCTCAATAAATTGAACACTGTCCACAGTGCAGCCCATCATATCAACAATCACATTACAATGGATTATGAACGCATCTGGACTGCAATGGTAATAGAACTTGGCATGAACATTGTCCACAGTGCAGCCCATCATATCAACAATCACATTACAATGGATTATGAACGCATCTGGACTGCAATGGTAATAGAACTTGGCATGATGCTTAATGCATCGGACTAATTGTTTATTGTGATGGCACAGGATGTTGCCATTGTTCCCGTGACCAGGGGAGTGGTGGAGATGATTGGTTTACAACATTCACCACAATTACAATCAGTATCACCACAATCACAGCAACGCTCTTATATTTGCTTAGTTCGACGACGCGACGCTACCATGATGTTGATTTATGTCCCGTCAGTAGTGTTCTAGGAGTATTCACAGAAATGATAGACCCAAACCTAGATCCAACTGAATCACCCAGTAACAACCTCAATAAATTGAACACTGTCCCTTCTAATTTTATTTGCTCACATATACCCAGCCTATAATGTTGAGTAATTCACGAGCTATATCTCACTCAAGTGTATTACACTAGGTCTATTTATTTAATGTCTTAAAACATATTTTATCCGTGTATTCTCTATGTGTTACATTCTTACATTTCTTGTTTATTCATTTGAGGATTTGAAGACTGGTTTACAGTTGGACGTCCATAAAGAATGGAACACTGACTGCACTGAGGTTTTGTAGCTCTTATTTCAATACTCACTTGAGAATCACCTTTACCTACAGAACCCTTGGTCTGTAGGGAATCCTTATTCCACGAGCTGAAGAATTTGCTAGGTAAAGTCCCACTCGTGGTTCTTGGCTCTAACCCACCCTTTACACCACTTGTAACTTCTAATCTGGTGCACCAGCCTGGAAACCATACAGCACCAGAGAGTGCTGGCAAAACCATAACAATACTTCACCAATAATGTGTATCACATGGAGCTATAATATCATATGGAAGTATGGAACTGTAATATCACTAATATCATATGGAACTGGTAATATCACAATAATCACATACACTTTACGACTTGAGGGGTTTCAAGAACTTACATGTCACTGAAAACTATATCCACACCAGTAGAAGAAACTAATTTCAAAACTCCTTCCCACGCATTCCGAGCGTAGTGTGAGATTTTTAACGGTCTTGTAAGAGTTTATGGGCTTATGGTTTTGATTCAACCGTGGCATGTAGTCCTTGAAAGTTTGGAATTTAAGTTGTCGGGTGAAAAAGAGCGATTTAGTAAAATTGGAAGTAGGTAATATCGTCAGAAAGGATAAAAAAATATTTTTGATGTCTCATATGGAGCTCATCTTAATAAATAAAATTAGAGAACCTTTTTAATTTTCAATAGAAACGTAGAAAAAGATATAACATTTTTTGAAAACAGCGAGAAGTTATACTATGAAAATAACACGAAATTCGACTAAATTGTTGCATATTGCATACACAGAAACATGTAAATGTATGTCTGTCTGTTACGGCGCTGTTACTCTGATGGACCTTTTGTTGTCCTCTTTTCACGAAAAAACGGCTCGACCGATTTTGATGAAATTTTTTGTGGTTGTTGAGAAGAGTACTGAGGGTGACATAGGCTATTTAAATTTGTCATATTCCATCCCGATTCAAAATGGCAGCACCTCAAAGTTATGACTCTTATGCCACGCTGATCCCGTACAAAGGACGGGTCAACCACTAGTAACATAATAGCATACAAGGACATTATTACTAAACCGCAGTGATTTTATTAATGCTTACTCATCGGATTTAACCTCTTCTTAATTGGCTTTTATTTAAGTGGGCCAATAAATGGTACGTTTTTTAGGTGGGCGAATAAATGGTACACTTACCCTATTTTTTTATTTTTTCAAAGAAAAAAAGTTCGACGTTCCTTCAAACAATTCTCCCTCCCCTGTGTGACTGGAGGTTAAAAGTTAATAACAACCGAAAAAAGAAAGCTGTAATGTTAAATTTATGTCGACAGCCCTCAACGACTTTTACCTGTATCACTCTTAACCCTTCATGTCCCGGCATTACACGTCAGTAACACCCAACACAAGTGTTATGAAAGGCTTAGGAAAATAGCGAATTCGGGGGGTGGGCGGTAGTTTTCAGAATTGAAGGGTTAAGAAAGAGTTGACGTAGATTTTTTCCCATTGTCCCATTGGTACGCTTAGGAAAATAGCAAATTCGGGGGGTGGGCGGTAGTTTTCAGAATTGAAGGGTTAAGAAAGAGTTGACGTAGACTTTTTCCCATTGTCCCATTGGTATTGAAAACCGCTTTCGAGAAAATCCCTCCTAAACGAAACAAAAAATCCCTTCTTCCCCCCGCAGAAATCCCTCGTACACCCATGGAAATCAAATTTCACACAAAAATCCGTTCTACCCAAAATATAAATCCCTTTCATTTATGTACAGGTACGAGTAGGTGGTACTTGTACCATCTCAGAAAATAATGCTTTCTACAAAAATATGTACCTATGTAAATCTAATCAAATATTGTATCCGTCTTCTGTTTCAGGTAAGATATGGAGTTTGTGAAAAAACGTGAAAAAACTGACAAGAACGAACTTCAGAAGAAACGGAATCGTAAATTCAGCGACAGTCATGTGTCAAACACGTGCCCAAGTTAGTCCCCAACCTATCTAACTTGTCCGAGACAAAAATCAGGAAACTTTTCCTCAAATCCGGGTCACCTAAATGACTTGCACCAGACATTGACAAAGAAAGAGTTAGACGTCGGACAAAAGCAGTGAAATATCGCAAGATCTCCTAGATCAGTGGTTCTTAACCTTTTTGAGGTGGCGGACCCTTCCGAATCCAATTCTTTGCGAATCAGTTAACATTATTTTGTATTTAGACAACTTGCTTACAATTTTGTTTAGTTTGAGATAATGGTCAAGTACGATATCATACATATTTCTCGACATGGTCTTCACTTGACTGGAGTGGATTATGGACTGTCCCCTATCTGATAGACGTTAAAAAACAAGACTAGAGATAAAAGGACAGACGAGTTGATATATTTCGACCATTACTATGGCCATCTTCAGAACAACTAAATAAAAAATTACAAAAATTTGAAAATTCGGAAATGCTTACATATCAAAATGAGTTTAAGTACCTATATCTAAGTAGTCAGCTCCCGTGACAAACTAATCATTGCAATCCTCTTGCAGCACGTAGTAGACGCGGGTTCGAACCCCGTGTCTCCCATATGCAAGTTGTGTGCCTATTTACCTTCTAAAAGTGCCTCTCGACGATAGTTTACGAACCACTGTCCTAGACAAACATCAAATATCAGAATCCGTTTACTCCATTTTGTTCAATTGAAATTGAATAAACTAATATGACAAATGTATATTGATGTAAAATAGAAGAACAGATAGTGTAAGCTCTAAACTTATCCAGGTCAAAAGCTCAAATACAAATGAGGAGCAAAAACTAGGACAAAATGCTGCTCTATGACTCTTGTAACCTTCTGTTTTGTAATTTTTTCATGTTTGAATTTTATCTATTTTTTATTCGTCCATGAGTCCTCTGTAACATTTTTCAGTAGCAAACTTAGGTGGAATTTGAAACTGAAGGTTTGTGGTTCAAGTCAGAGTCAGAGTCATGACTCAAAATTTATCACACTCAGTGACACACTAAAATTGTGTCAATTCACGATATATCTATTTTAAGCGCTGTATTATTCAATTCTTCTTTGATTCCTTCTCTTCTTCTTCCTCTTCCTTCGTTTTCTTCTTTTTCTTCTCCTCCTTTTGTTCATCTTCTTCTTCATCATCGTCTCCTCCATATTCCTCTTCCCCTCTTTGTCCTCCTTTTCCGAGTTTTCTTTTACAGAAAGTTTTGCGAAGTAAATTACACACTGCATGTTGTGGTTATCTTTTTGCAGAGTTGTTTTTGTTTGCTTTTGTTTTAATTTTATTGCTGTTTTGTGCGAATTTTTTTGTCATACTTCTGGGACACTGTTCACTCTTATCTCTTTCCTTCTTTTTTTCTGCTTTTCTCTCCTCTCTATGTCTCTTTCCCGAGTCTCTCTATCCCTCTTTTTTTATCTTTCTCTCCTCTTAAGTTCTCTCTCTCTCACTCTCTTTCTCTCTCTCTCTCTCTCTCTCTCTTTCTTTCCTCTTTCTCCATTTCTATCTCTCAATTTCTTTAATCTCTTTGTCATATTCTGGAGCTCTTGAATAGTAGGTACATTACATTCTACGTCTCATGACTCTTATATTCTTTGCTATTACTCCATTCCCTTCCATGACCTACCACACTCTTACATTACTTTCAATAACTCTTACATATCCTCCCACAACCTCATTGCCTCCTATATAGGGTTACCAGACAAGAAATTTCAAAAGGAGGACATTTTGGCTAAAAAAAGGCGGACATTTCAACCAAAAGGAGGACGCAGAAAATAATCAACACAAAAACCAGTATAATAAGTAACAATAAGTAACATGATTTTTTTTTTTTTAATCTATGTACAGTGTATTTATATACCTACCACCTATTTATATACCTACTGAATGTACGTATATTGTACATCGACTGAATTTTACAAAAAATGCACTTATATTTTTTAAAATTCGAGACCTGACGTCCTCTTCTCAACGGAAAACGATACATTACGTAATTTAGTTTTTTGAGGCCGAAACTTCAAAAAGGCGGACATTTTGCTATATTTTAAAAAGACGGGCGGACGGAGGACAAACGTATAAAAAGGAGGACATGTCCGCCGAAAAGCATGATGAACACTGATAGAGATCTCTCATCGCAACTAATAGTCACAAGGACCACCCTCCCTTCCTGTTGGTAAATGTGAGGTGTACAGAATTACAGATACGTGTATTTGGGGATATGGCTTGTACTACATGTCATGTGTGATTGTTATCATTCATAATTGTAAATAAATTTCAGTCACGTTTGTACCTAGTTAACATCAATACCGAGAACCCATGTGTCAGTGGAATAGAATAACATATAGACAGTGGAGTACCTACTCGTATGTGTATAGCTGTCAAACTGTAATGTCTTGGCGGGGCGGAGACCTACCGCGCTCCTTAATATACTTTTTCGGGGGCCCATCCTCTAGGTTTCACCAAGGGGGCCTGGGTCCTCACCACAATCACAGCAATATTCACGTTCCATTCTGGGATTGTGCGTAATACTGTGCGAGTCGGTCTTGTAGGATAGGAAATCAACTGCGTACCTCGTATGTACCTAGCAAGAACCAAATGCCACCTTATATCAAATGGTCCACAATAAGCATCAACTGGCCGGTTGGATTGCCAATATCCAGTAATAGGCTTTCAGGAGAAAAGAAACCTAACTACCTCTGTAGCTTGCATTCTGATGACTTAAAGAAGTCTTTCACATTCTGACGTCTTCTATTGGTCTATTAAGCTAAAATGCCTGTCTAAAATGATTATTAAATTCAGACCTATTGCAGACAAAATAAAAGAAGAAATAGAAATAGTTTCCAGTCAGTCTTCGTCCGCAGTCGTCATTCACCACACTTTCAACCTGATACAATTATTAACAATAAAGGCACGTCTATCATGAAACATCATTCAAGGCAATCATACCAAACAATAAACAAATCATTGAGCGTCATACCTATGTACAATTATATACATATACCTAACTCACAAATAAACAATGTAGGTACACAAATTATACAACTGCACTTCTATAATTTGATGTCTACCATGCTTTGATGTCTTGAAATTGTCTTCCTATGTTCCGATTTGTATGTCTACATTGTCTAATATCATGTATTTTTGCCCCAATTTGTGCAATTTTGATATCTACCATGCAATTTTGATAATTTCACATCACATCATGCAGAAATTTGCCAGCCTTCAGAAAAGAATGAAAAAACATTCCCAGTTTCAGCAAGATTGTAAAAATGTAAAGACCTTGTCAACTGTATTCCCAGATTCAAAGGCTTGGTCTAATTACCCAGTCTTGAGACAAGAGTAATAATTTTATTGTTATGACAATACTGTTCCCATTCCCTCTGTCATTATGGTTGGATAGAGCTCTTACTTTATTTGCTTTCTTATTGGCATCAAAGCCAATTGGTGTTTTCAACCTTATAAAGCTTTCAAGAGTGTCCTTACGGTGGTATGTATATGGGAATTCTACTAGAGTACGAATATTTTGCACAGACATCAATAAAACATTTTGTTAGAGCACATTTCTTGCTACTCAGAGTCATGACTCAAAATTTATCACACTCAGTAGCACACTAAAATTACCTATGTCAATTCACGATATATCTATTTTAAGCACTGTATTATTCAATTCTTCTTTGATTCCTTCTCTTCTTCTTCTTCTTCTTCTTCTTCTTCCTCTTCCTTCGTTTTCTTCTTTTTCTTCTCCTCCTTTTGTTCATCTTCTTCTTCATCATCGTCTCCTCCATATTCCTCTTCCCCTCTTTGTCCTCCTTTTCCGAGTTTTCTTTTACAGAAAGTTTTGCGAAGTAAATTACACACTGCATGTTGTGGTTATCTTTTTGCAGAGTTGTTTTTGTTTGCTTTTGTTTTAATTTTATTGCTGTTTTGTGCGAATTTTTTTGTCATACTTCTGGGACACTGTTCACTCTTATCTCTTTCCTTCTTTTTTTCTGCTTTTCTCTCCTCTCTATGTCTCTTTCCCGAGTCTCTCTATCCCTCTTTTTTTATCTTTCTCTCCTCTTAAGTTCTCTCTCTCTCACTCTCTTTCTCTCTCTCTCTCTCTCTCTCTCTTTCTTTCCTCTTTCTCCATTTCTATCTCTCAATTTCTTTAATCTCTTTGTCATATTCTGGAGCTCTTGAATAGTAGGTACATTACATTCTACGTCTCATGACTCTTATATTCTTTGCTATTACTCCATTCCCTTCCATGACCTACCACACTCTTACATTACTTTCAATAACTCTTACATATCCTCCCACAACCTCATTGCCTCCTATATAGGGTTACCAGACAAGAAATTTCAAAAGGAGGACATTTTGGCTAAAAAAAGGCGGACATTTCAACCAAAAGGAGGACGCAGAAAATATGAAACCACTAGGTACCTATGTTTCTTCAAAGGCACGTTGAAAAAACCCTGCTGTAAGCACCCTGTTTCTTCAAAGACGAGATTTTCAGAGAGCTTTTGACATTGAAAGTTTGGGGGAGTAAAGCAAGGTGGTGTTATAGTAAGGAATGTTTGAGATTTACCCACAGAACAATTACAACTCATACTCGGTTCACCAACACTTGAAAATTGAAAACCATTCATCGTACTTAGGAGTGCGTTGCTTTTGAATAACTTGGTATAGTGGGTGGTAGATTCCCTGATTACAGACGAGAGTTACCTACATCTTAGGAGATGAAGAGAAACTAACTAACCATAAAAAAGTAGAGAAACTGTAGTTAAAGAAGGGAAGAGAAAGAGAAGGAGACCACTGAGGTGTTGAGATAAAGTTGAGGAAACTTGAGAAAAAAGGGGGTGGAGAAGTGAGGAGGCGTTACAGAGGAGGGTAAGGCCGATCTTAAATAAAACTTGGTTTTCATGTAGGGTTTGAAGAGACTATGAAGTGAACCAGTTGGACGTCCGCACTGAGATTTCGTAGCTCTTCTTCCAATACTCACTTGAGGATCACATTTCCCTATACAGACCAAGGATCCCATGATCCGACGATTTCGATTGTTAAATTCCTTCACATCGTTCTTGGCCCACCCTTTACACCACTTGTATTCTGGTGCACCAGCCTGGAAACCATACAGCACCAGAGAGTGCTGGCAAAACCATAACAATACTTCAGCAATAATGTGTATCACATGGAGCTATAATATCATATGGAAGTATGGAACTATAATATCATATGGAACTATAATATCATATGGAACTGGTAATATCACAATAATCACATACACTTTACGACTTGAGGGGTTTCAAGAACTTACATATCACTGAAAACTATCCACACCAGTAGAAGAAACTAATTTCAAAACTCCTTCCCACGCATTCCGAGCGTAGTGTGAGATTTTTAACGGTCTTGTAAGAGTATCTGGTGCACCAGCCTGGAAACCATACAGTACCAGAGAGTGCTGGCAAAACCATAACAATACTTCACCAATAATGTGTATCACATGGAGCTATAATATCATATGGAAGTATGGAACTGTAATATCATATGGAACTGGTAATATCACAATAATCACATACACTTTACGACTTGAGGGGTTTCAAGAACTTACATATCACTGAAAACTATATCCACACCAGTAGAAGAAACTAATTTCAAAACTCCTTCCCACGCATTCCGAGCGTAGTGTGAGATTTTTAACGGTCTTGTAAGAGTTTATGGGCTTATGGTTTTGATTCAACCGTGGCATGTAGTCCTTGAAAGTTTGGAATTTAAGTTGTCGGGTGAAAAAGAGCGATTTAGTAAAATTGGAAGTAGGTAATATCGTCAGAAAGGATAAAAAAATATTTTTGATGTCTCATATGGAGCTCATCTTAATAAATAAAATTAGAGAACCTTTTTAATTTTCAATAGAAACGTAGAAAAAGATATAACATTTTTTGAAAACAGCGAGAAGTTATACTATGAAAATAACACGAAATTCGACTAAATTGTTGCATATTGCATACACAGAAACATGTAAATGTATGTCTGTCTGTTACGGCGCTGTTACTCTGATGGACCTTTTGTTGTCCTCTTTTCACAAAAACGGGTGAAAAAGAGCGATCTAGTAAAATTGGAAGTAGGTATATAATATACCGTATATCATCAGAAAGGATAAAAAATTATTTTTGATGTCTCATATGGAGCTCATTATCATTAAACAAAGGCGCGGTAATCAAGTTCTAAAATTTTGGAACCCGTGTTCAATAGAACTCACTTTTACTGCTTTGATTCCGATGACATTCGACAAAAGCGTTTAACATCACCTAAAGGACATTTGTTTATTTGAGATCGCTTGGGCCCACGGTACGTGTAATTGGGGATATGGCTTGTACTACATGTCATGTGTGATTGTTATCATTCATAATTGTAAATAAATTTCAGTCACGTATGTACCCTACCTCTATGTACCTAGGCGTATGTACCTCTAGTTAACATCAATACCGAGAATCCATGTGTCAGTGGAATAGAATATAGACTATGGAGTATATGTATAGCTGTCAAATTTTTATGTCTTGGCGGGGCGGAGACCTACCGCGCTCCTTAATATACTTTTTCGGGGGCCCATCCTCTAGGTTTCACCAAGGGGGCCTGGGTCCCTATAGCTCTTATATTCCCCCCCACACCCACACCACTCTTCCATTCTTTCCCATAACTCCCAAATCCCATCATCAGCAGATTTGATAAGTGTTCATGATAGAGGCAAGTCTCTTCTATCTCTTTTGCATCTTGACCTGAATTAAAAGCCATTTTCAGGCGAAAAAAAAAGAAGAGAATTACAAGCGCTTCAAGTTCGAAAAGCTCTCCCCCCCCAACTTCTTTTTAATAATAAAGTTGCTGCAAACTTTTCTCTGAATTATTGATGGAAATTGCAACATGCAAGATTCTTAGCGAAAATTTTTTTCAACACTTCTGCATCAGTGTGTGTGTTTTTGCTGATCTAAGCTGTTTTTCTTTTCCAATGTTTATGTTCATTTTGATGTTCTGCAGTATTAATTAATTATTATATTTAATGATAATGTCATGAGGTCTTTTATTTCTTTAATTAGTTTCCTCCTTAATGAACGATTAATTCTTTTATGAAAGTCAGTAGGTATATTTTTGCATTTTTTTTTTTTTTTTACACATTATTCATATGTGTAGTTTCATTCATTATTCTATTTATTAGCTTTTTATTGACCTTTATGAATCACCTGCTCAGATCACTTTCACTGGACTTTGAACTCTAACTTCCACTATGTTGTCTGTCATAGGTTGTTTCATTAGACTTTTATCTTTTTTTATTCCGTTATCTACGTCAGTTTCACCTAGGTAATATTCACTGGAAGCTGTGACTAATATACGTTCCCTAAACTTTGAAGTTTTTTAAACTTTTAATTTTCCGTTGTCTGTCATACAAAATGTATATGTATGTATAGCTGTTAAGAATTGTTCATCAGTGTTCATCACTGGTATTATCTGAAGATGCCGTAACTGGCGAAACCCGGTATGGTAGTGAACAAAATAATATTGTAAAATAAAAAAAGCGATCTGTTTTCATTTTCCCCTATTGATAATAGAAAAACTTATAGACGTCTATCATTTCGGGAAATGGTTTTGTTTGTCTCGAGTTTTTTCAACTTTCCCGCAGCTAACCTCCCGTGGTTGATGGTTATTTGAGGTTTCATTGGACTACGCGGGAGTAGTCCAACTTTCCAACGTAATTCAACTTTTTCAGGCGACTTCGCGCTACTAAAAGTCGCGTGACAACGCCATTGTGCGACGGTCCCAATACTCGTATACGTAGGATTGTAGATGATCTAAAGATTCTAAAGCGTTATTAAACTGTGGATTGGAAACAAAGAAAACTAGGCCAAGACGTTTCGAATGAAGAGGCAAACGTCTCCTCCTTATATCCCCATCAGAGACCATGACGCTCTATGAGACGCTCTTGTCATGAAATCGAGTGGAAACATTGAAATACTGAATTGCAAAATACCTCGGAGAACAAGCATCCTTCGTCACATGAGAAATTGAGAATAACAAAGTGGAAATGTTTGTTCAACATTGGCAAATATGAAAGGAAATCGTGAAGCACGTGTCACCAAAGACCGATATGTAAACAGCAGTATCTAACGCAAAAGGGAATTTAGCTAATGAATTCAAGGAAAAGCGAAGTTTTCCCGGAGGTACTCGAAACGGTGCGTCTTTCAAATATGAATCCCATTTCCACCCGCGTGGAAACAGGACAACTGCTCTGAAAGAGGTAGATGGAAGAGAAGTATTTGTAGATGGAAGAGAGAAGTATTTGCACACGTTCCCCGAGTTCAATGGAGCGGAAAGATAGGAGAATGTATGCCTCGTGTCTTGTGAGAACATATGTCGGGGATGTGTAATTTTCTAATTTTCCTCTCGTCTGCTACTAAACGGATGAAAATGAAGATGTAGTGGAAGAAAGTAAAGATGTAATGAAAGAAAATGAAGAAGGAATAGAAGAGAATGGAGACGCAGTGGAAGAAATAAAGACGAAATGAAAGAGAATCAAGATGAAATGAGATAAAATGAAGATGGAATAAAAAGAGGTCGACAGACTAAAAATGGGATTGAAAATAATGCAGAAAACAAAATTGCATTCCGTTCAAATTGAACGGAAAATCGCAAGTCCGGAAGAACTTGAACAAAATGCACTCGTATGGGGAGAATTATCAGACTCTTGTCACTTGATCTGGAAATTTTGGAATACATAGGGATGTTCCAGTTAGGTAGATAATTTCTGCACCATTTTTTAATTATAGCGCTTATTTTAGGCTGTTGAAATGCGACTATGGGTCATGTAACCCCATTACCTGTAACCGCATATTTTACGTTAAGTTTAGTGGTTACAATCGAAAATTTCCAAATGTTGAGGTGTATTTTGTAACCGCAAATTGACACAAATGCAGAGTTTTTGAACGGGGTTTACTCTATTGCGGCACCAACACTAATTCAATGAGCTTGACTGATGAAGATTCATTAGAAAATGTAGATTTGTGGATAACGATATTCAAACAAAGATTTTAATAAATCATGCCCTAAGCTACAACACTGTTGAATGATGTTAATTTCAAAATGTTGCATTTCAGTATTTTCAGTTATCGTATCACTTGGCATCATGTTTAACTGAGAGGAAAACATTACCTAAATGTTCAAGTTCATTACTCAATGTACCTAATCCAATGGTTAGGAATTAACAAACAATGATTCATTACATTGTGTTCTTCTGCTTCTTTTTTCCGTGTGTGTTTTGGGAGGTAATTGAATAAAACTGGGACACAATTCCTCTCCTCACTCATCTATTTTTGTGGAGAAGTAATACAGGGTGGCCCAGGTCAGAGAGACTCTTTCAGGAAGTGGCTTTTATTAGATTTACCTGATATAATCTCCCCTTAGTTGTCGAAATTCCACTCTTGCACGTTCTTAAATGTTGGGATTGAAGCCACAAATTCGATGGCCCCATTTGCCTGGACTTAGAAAAAGAGAGTTGTTGTTGTTGTTGTTGTTGTTGTTGTTGTTGTTGTTGATGTTGTTGTTGTTGTTGTTGTTGTTGTTGTTGTTGTTGTTGTTGTTGGTTCCACAACCTCCTTGCATTATTCCACAACCTCCTTGCATTATTCCACAACCACAACCTCCTTACATTATTCCACAACCTCCTTGCATTATTCCACAACCTCCTTACATTATTCCACAACCTCCTTACATTATTCCACAACCTCCTTACATTATTCCACAACCTCCTTGCATTATTCCACAACCTCCTTACATTATTCCACAACCTCCTTATTATTCTTCATACTAAAACATTAAATTCTCTTCCCAATGAGCTTGAAATTCCCCGTATTACCTTTATCTGCAATGGAGCAGTTGCAATTGGGAAAATATTATTAATAAAAGTTCGATTCCTACGTAAAAAGTTGTGAAAAAATCGAATCTGAGGTCAAAACTCCAAAAAAGTAACTTTAAGAGGTCGAAAATTCAATTTTTAATTGCCGTTCCAATGACAAAGTTCAAAGAGTTGTGACGTCAGACTTAACGTCAAAATGCGCAGAAACGCTTGCGCACAAACAAACGAAGCGGGAGTCATGAATTATGACGTCATCGCCTACGGGAGCATATGCCGTGACGTCAAACTTTACGATTTACCGGTATTATTTAAATCGATTTATCTCGGTATCTAGAAGTCGTAGAAGAAAAAGAAAAATTCCGTTGGTCCTCATTTTTCCTGCTCTATGACTTTGAAACATCACACAAGTAAGCGCAACTGATCAATTGTCCTCACGAGGCTGAGTGTACCCCGAACTCCAAGCACAGAGCCGAAAAAAACCTCGGCCCCGCCGGGAATCGAACCCGGACCTCCTGCGTGCAAGCCTAGTGTGATACCCACTCGGCCAGGGAGGTTGCCTGTGAACTTTAATAATTTATAGCCCATTTTTAAGCAACATTGCGCATGGTTGGTATTTGTATGGGTGACCATATGGACAATCACGTCCTGCTGGCTTTTCCTGGCTCCATTTAGGTTAATGTAAGAAAGCAGCAACCTCCGTGGCCGAGTGGGTATCACACTAGGCTTGCACGCAGGAGGTCCGGGTTCGATTCCCGGCGGGGCCGAGGTTTTTTTCGGCTCTGTGCTTGGAGTTCGGGGTACACTCAGCCTCGTGAGGACAATTGATCAGTTGCGCTTACTTGTGTGATGTTTCAAAGTCATAGAGCAGGAAAAATGGGGACCAACGGAATTTTTCTTTTTCTTCTACGACTTCTAGATACCGAGATAAATCGATTTAAATAATACCGGTAAATCGTAAAGTTTGACGTCACGGCATATGCTCCCGTAGGCGATGACGTCATAATTCATGACTCCCGCTTCGTTTGTTTGTGCGCAAGCGTTTCTGCGCATTTTGACGTTAAGTCTGACGTCACAACTCTTTGAACTTTTTAATTAGAACGGCAATTAAAAATTGAATTTTCGACCTTCTAAAGTCACTTTTTCGGAGTTTTGACTTCAGATTTGGATTTTTCACAACTTTTTACGTAGGAATCGACCTTTTATTCATAATTTTTACCCAACTGCAACTGCTCCATTG
>NW_007377683.1:172566-230785 GCF_000475195.1 Diaphorina citri
AAAAAAAAAAAAAAAAATCAGCTCTGTGTTTGGATTTTGGGGTTCACTCAGCTTTGTGACGACAGTAGATTCGTAGAAGCTTAACCCATTCTTTCGTACTGTTTGCCCCTACACCTAAGCCTCGGAATGGACTCTTTGTGTTGGTACTCGTATATGTGAGGACAGTAAGGGGCTAAGGGGTCTTTTCAACATGAAAATGAGAAAGCACCATCTTCTCTCCAGTCTGATGTTGGAGTTAGGAATAGTCCTTGCATTATTCCACTTGACAGGAATGGTACTCGTATATGTGAGGACAGTAAGGGCTAAGGGGTCTTTTCAACATGAAAATGAGAAAGCATCATCTTATTTCCAGTCTGATGTTGGAGTTACGAATAGCACGAGCCATTAATTGGTTGACAGGAATACCTAGCAGATGTGAGGGTTGCTTCAATCATAATAACCCCGATCATAATAACAACAACCCCGATAATAATAACAATAACCATAACAATAGGTAGTAATAATGACCTATCACATGTGTGGTAATGAAAACCTCCGCCCCTACAAATTGCGAAAACCCCTAAAATTAAAGTTATCTTGATTCTAGAGCGCTTAACTGGTTTTGCTTTTTTCCTGTCCCTTATAGATCAGCCAAAACTAAAGACAAACCGGTCCCTTTGAATTTGATTTTTTTTTCTTACGACATATACGTGTCTGAAAGAGGTTCTTAAAGTGGTGGCTTTTATGAAATATCCTGCTCGTCACTTCTAACTCATCGCCCGCCTTCCAGCACTTAAGATCTCTCCCTTGGATCCCCTTTTGGGCCCATGCGGTTTTACACATTTTGGACACGCCTGCTGTTGATCCCTATCAATTTCAGCTCCATATTTCAGTCAGGCAATCTATTAGCTACAAGATTCTCCTATTATTACATACATTTACCCAATATTAGGTGCATTATTATTATTAAACCTATAATATAGGTAGGTAGGTATTAGGTTATTATTTCAGCTTATCCAAACTTCCACCCTTGTGTTCACTGGACCATGTTGAGGCGAAGTGACAACAGGTTTAGTGTTTAGGTAATGGGGGTTTTCCTGGCGCGTAACATCGCGGTCCTGTGTGATCAGGATCAGTGGGGGATCTATTGGGGTTTGTCCTGAAATAGGTTTTTTCATATCGTCCCGAAAATCCCGAAATCGAAGAGAGAAAGAGGACAGCATGGGATAGGAGACAGGTGTTCCGAGAACGAACCTTATCTGTTGAAGATAAAGTTCGACCCGGGCAGGAATGGAACACGAGACCTAGCGCTTACAAGGCAGACGCGCTACCCTCCAAGCTAACTATACAAACATTTCGCCGCTAGAAAGTCAAAGGGGGGGCGTAAGTGATTTTATCAAATTTTTCGTAAGCGCACTTACCTAAGTCTATTTGTGCTGCAATTATTTCCGCAAATATCACATACGCCTAAACATATAAAAATCAATATCTTCACCATGGTTTAGAAATCACATACGCCTGTTCGTGCTATCAATAGTATCTCTTAAACGTAGTATGTCTGTGTGTTAATCTCATTCTTTGTTTTTTGTCACTTACGCCCCTTTGACTTTCTAGCGGTAATTTAGTCCGTCAAATCTCGATTTCGGTTTTCGTTTCCTAGACTATCTAATATAGGTAGGTTGGAAAAAGGGAGCCTTGGTGTAGGTACCCTTTATGAATTATTTTTACGACTTCATCGTTCGATCAGATCTTAAGAGCCAGCCTAGTTAGCTTAGTTGGTAGTGCGTCTGCCTTGTAAGCGCTAGGCCGCGGGTTCGATTCCCGCCCGGGGCGGATTTGCTTGAATATACACTTAAGTATAACTAGTGGTTCAGGGAACTGGAGAAGTCACTCGGAGCTTCCGGAGAACCTATCAGGATCGCAGGAAAAATACTCTCTTGATTTCCTGCGAGAGTCGGTACTATGATCAAGGCTCCGTTGAGGACGCCTCTATTCATTTTGTTTGTTTCTGATGTCTGTAGGTCTGTTGATATCTGTAGAGGTATCAGAGGTACATCTGTACATTAAGTAGACATTGTTGATGACTAGAGTCCTTCAAGTCTCGGGTATCCTGGCGGCGATCCTGTGTGTGGGTTTCTTCAAAGGAAATAAGGAGACAGGAAAAATCCTGACCAGTCATAAATAACATTGAAATATCCAGGTGTTTCGTTCTTGTGCTGAAAGGGTCTAGCTGGTAGAGCAGATCTGTTCAAATAGCTGTTCTGCTGTTCTATTCTGACGTAAGAATTCTTAATGTCTCCTTATTTCTTTTGTCCTAAGTCACTGTATCTGGTAAAGTTTTTAGTGACCAGGGTTTTACCCTTCGTTTGGCGACAAGCTGTTCGCCTCCTGACATGAACTTCACCCAGCCTGAGTGGGGCTGGTAAAAGCCATCAGCACAGGATTGCCCAGATGATCACTCATCCTGATACTAACCAAGTGCCGCAATGATCGATGACTTTAGTGATCCATTGGGCTTAAATGAAATTACAAGCAGAAATATGCAAATCGTACACAAAAGCCCACTCCGAGGCTTGTGTGTAGGGGCAGACAGCCCTAAAGGATGGGTTAAGCTTCGACGAACAGAAATATCTTATATTATAAGAACGAGATCCATTCACATTTCACACACTGATCGCTCTATCTCTAGAACCACAACACATACAAAGCTGAAATTTGGTAGGAATATTCCTTTTATATGGTCTAGGTGTGCAATATCTTATATTATAAGAACGAGATCCATTCACATTTCACACACTGATCGCTCTATCTCTAGAACCACAACACCTACAAAGCTGAAATCCGTTCTTGTGCTGAAAGGGTCTAGGACTCTAGGTAGAGCAGATCTGTTCAAATAGGTGTTCTGCTGTTCTATTCTGACGTAAGAATTCTTAATGTCTCCTTATTTCTTTTGTCCTAAGTCACTGTATAACTGCTAAAGTTTTAGTGACCAGGGTTTTACGCTTCGTTCGGCGGCAAGCTGTCCGCCTCCTCACATGAACTTCACCCAGCCTGACTGGGACTGGTAAAAGCCATCAGCACAGGATTGCCCAGACGGTCACCCATCCTGATACTAACCAAGTGCCGCAATGATCGATAACTTTTTAGTGATCCATTGGGCTTAAATGAAATTACAAGCAGAAATATGCAGATCATACACAAAAGCCCACACCGAGGCTTGTGTGTAAGGGCAGACAGCCCTAAAGGATGGGTTAAGCTTGTACGAACAGAAAATATGCTCTTATTTGCTTAGTTTGACGACGCGACACTACCATGATGTTGATTTATGTCCCGTCAGTAAAGTTCTAGGAGTATTCACAGAAATGATAGACCCAAACCTAGATCCAACTGAATCACCCAGTAACAGCCTCAATAAATTGAACACTGTCCACAGTGCAGCCCATCATATCAACAATCACATTACAATGGATTATGAACGCATCTGGACTGCAATGGTATTAGAACTTGGCATGATGCTCAATGCATCGGACTAATTGTTTATTGTGATAGCACAGGATGTTGCCATTGTTCCCGTGACCAGGGGAGTGGTGGAGATGATTGGTTTACAACATTCACCACAATTACAATCAGTATCACCACAATCACAGCAACATTCACATCAATCACAATAACATGCGTGATATGGGAGATGTAATTTCAAACCAATAAACAATAAACACTCCAGTACAGATATCGATAATCATTTTGGTTTGTTTGCATTAGTGGTGCTCAAAATGATCGCAATCATAAGGGACGTGAGGGCATGATGCCGACCCAAAATGAAATTGGGATAATGATAATGGCTAAGTGAAAGAAGACGGAGGAGAAGAAGAAGAAGAAGGAGGAGAGGAGAAGAAGTGGGGACATGGTGGAAATTAAAAAGGTAAACATTGGAATTACCTTGATTACCTTGATGGACCCGTGGTCTCATCAAACAGAAGAGAAGACTGTCTCCACCGATGCAGGTCGCAATAGGTCCACAATTCTCTGTCTTGGGCGTCTCGCTTCCAGGTTCTTCCTGCGACTTTCACTATCGGGTCCTCCCATCTGAGTGGTGGCCTGCCTGCTGATCTCTTGAATTGACGAGGGCACCAGTTAACTATACGTAGTGACGTAAAACCTCTGTCAACACTGTCAATTACTGTTTTTCCAACCCATTCGGACTTTCCATCTCCAGTCTCCACACCATGCCTCCTAACTCCAGGATCTCTACATATTGTCACAGCTCTGAATATGTCTTTCGTTAGGTTTGGGTACTTGGCTTTACCTTATCTCTTCATCGTGTGAAAGTACCTCTTCCTCAATGTTGTTCCTGTTAATCTGCTTTGACAGGTTGCTCTGTTGTGCTGTTTTTTCTCTCACTGATTTTTCTTTTTCCATTTGGCTGACATATTTGTTTGTATTATTTTCAAAGAAAGTAAAACCGACGGAATTTTTTTGTTTTCATTTTGGATCCGATGCTGTTACAATGAGCACACGCGCTACGCATCACGACATAATGGCCTTATCTTCCTACTTAGTTGTGAGTCGCTATAATACTTAGTAGTGAGAAGCTGTATAGCTGTAATACTGCTAGTTTTAACCAGGGTGTTTCCAAAGGAGAGAGAGAAACAACAATCGATGAAATGCATATTGGTAGCGACAAATAAAAATGACAGGGTACTAATGAGGGTGAAAAGCACATTGTGATGACATACGATTTATAGGAGGGAGGGGACAGGTTCCTCAATACCCCATTTGCAGCTTAAAGAATGGGAGTGCAGTAAAAAAACGTTTTGAAGGTAACGAAAATGACAAACTTTTGTAACCATGATGTTCAACAAAATTTCACCATTTTGGTATTCAGAAAAAAATACAAATTTTCACCACTTTTGTATTCATAAATACAAAATTTCAATTTCTTGCTGGGAAATTTTTGTGCTCATTTTCTGTCCAGAAAGATTCAAGGACACGGGACGGTCGGACGGACAAAGATATAGATACAGACCGAATAATCAAGGAGAACTATGTAACAAAAGGTCTTCATTTGACTCAATTATTTTATGTCGGTGCTTGAATTCTAACTGGAGGCCCCACGATTATGATTCCAAACCCTATTCGTACCCAGTTGCAATGTGAAAAAAGACCCTACAGAAACCACTAGGTACCTATGTTTCTTCAAAGGCACGTTGAAAAAACCCTACTGTAAGCACCCTGTTTCTTCAAAGACGAGATTTTTAGAGAGCTTTTGACATTGAAAGTTTGGGGGAGTAAAGCAAGGTGGTGTTATAGTAAGGAATGTTTGAGATTTACCCACAGAACAATTATGGTAGCGACAAACAAAAATGACAGGGTACTAATGAGGGTGAAAAGCACATTGTGGTGACATACGATTTATAGGAGGGAGGGGACAGGTTCCTCAATACCCCATTTCCAGCTTAAATAATGGGAGTGCAGTAAAAAAACGTTTTGAAGGTAACGAAAATGACAAACTTTTGTAATCATGATGTTCAACAAAATTTCACCATTTTGGTATTCAGAAAAAAATACAAATTTTCACCACTTTTGTATTCATAAATACAAAATTTCAGTTGAAAACCATTCATCGCACTTAGGAGTATGTTGCTTTTGAATAACTTGGTATAGTGGGTGGTAGATTTCCTGATTACAGACGAGAGCTACCTATATCTTAGGAGATAAAGAGAAACTAACTAACCATAAAAAAGTAGAGAAACTAGTTAAAGAAGGGAAGAGAAAGAGAGGGAGACCACTGAGGTGCAAAATTTCACCTTTTTGTGTGTTTTTCTCTAACGGTGACTGATTTTTCGCTCTGCTCCCATTTTTGTCCTCATTTATTTGAATTCATAAATTTTCTATCCCCATTTTTTGCTCTCTCGCCCTTTCCCCCTCCTTCTTCTCCCCCTCCTCCACCTCTTTTTCTCCCCTCCTTCTTATTCTTCTTCATCTTCTTCCTGTCGGATTTTCATCTTGTTTTCCCCTAAATCTTCATAATTTTAGTTCAGAATCACTGGAGAATGAATAATTAATTTCAAGTAAAAACTGGGATGACTAAATCTTCATAATTTTAGTTCAGAATCACTGGAGAATGAATAATTAATTTTAAGTAAAAACTGGGATGAAAGATCATTAAATATTTCGCTTTCACCTCTCTCTCTCTCTCTCTCCCTTCCTCTGCTCCTCTAATTCTTTCTCTCTCTCTCTCCCTTTTATCTCTTTTTTTCTCGCTTTCTCAAGTAAAAACTGGGATGAAAGATCATTAAATATTTCGCTCCCACCTCTCTCTCTCTCTCTCTCCCTTCCTCTGCTCCTCTAATTCTTTCTCTCTCTCTCTCCCTTTTATCTCTTTTTTTCTCGCTTTCTCCTCCTCCCTTCACCTTGCCTTCTAAGTGACCTTCTAAGTGACAGACAGACGACACCGAAGCGAATACAATAGTCCGTCCCTTATACCTTTTTATTACCATTGTAATAATAAAGGAAGGACGGACTAAAAATGTAAAAAATTCTCAACTAGGAAGCAAAACAGGCCCAAACTCTCCTAACATGTGCCTCAAATTCTTCCTCTAATCCCAAGTATAGGTACTTCTAATTTTATTTGCTCAAATACCCAGCCTATAATGTTGAGTAATTCACGAGCTATATCTCACTCAAGTGTACGAGTATTACACTAGGTCTATTTATTTAATGTCTTAAAACATATTTTATCCGTGTATTCTCTATGTGTTACATTCTTACATTTCTCGTTTACAGCCCAGTGAGAAAAAGGGTGAAAAACACGCGTAAAATTAAAAAAGAGCAAAAAAAATTGTTTACAAAAATGGCCCGAAAATAGAAAATTATGTAAATTTCATATGGATTATGGATTTCATATCACATGTGATATTATGTCTGGATCATCTGGAACAAAATTGTGTGCGATATGGAGGGCAAAATGAAACACATGTTATAAAGTAAATGGCGTTTTTACATAGGTATAAAACATGTAGATTTTATAATAAATTATATTTTTACAGTTTTACTTGCATAGGTGCACATTTTTCGTTTTTGTACGCAGCATTTTCTGCATATTTTTTGCAATTCACCTAGTAACCTCGTTATATTTATAATATAAATACATTTACATCTTTTTTTTCCGTAATTTATCGTACAAACATTGTATTTCTCCAACAAATATATCACTAGGCCCACGAGCAGCTAGACAGCTCATCCTGACTTTTTTTGGCCTTGAACCACCAATCCGTGGGTTTAAAAACCACTAGTTCACTACTATGTAGCTATTGGCCAGGTATCACGATAACATTTGTTGGCTAAATTCCCTTTTGGAATGAACTTTTTTTGCCTCGAACCACCAATCCGTGGGTTTCAAACTAGGCTAGCAACCACAAGAGACAAACTCAAGCACCTTGGTGCCTACTCTGGTACTCTCTTTAGATGACAGTTCCGACGCCTACTCTCTCTCTCTCTTTCTCTTTCTCTCTCTCTTTCTCTCTCTCTCTAGAGGTCATTTCCAGGCCTATTAGAAAGGAAATGATAAACAATACTCGTACTAATGGGTACTAATCATATGGGGGATGCCACAAACCAAACCGATAGTCATTTACATAATGAAGACAATTATCACAGAGGATATCAGACAGGATTCTACGGAGCACGTGAGTTGAGGCCCAAACTAGTCATTAAACAAAGGCGCGGTAATCAAGTTTTAAAAATTTGGAACCCTTGTTCAATAGAACTCATTTTACTGCTTTGATTCCGATGACATTCGACAAAAGCGTTTAACATCACCTAAAGGACATTTGTTTATTTGAGATCGCTTGGGCCCACATGGGGGCCTCTTTCTAACCACTACCTATCTATAGTGAATTTTGTCGGAATTATTTACCTACTTATGTGCCTACTTATATTGTATTATGTACCTACTTGTACCGAACGGAATATGTACCTACTTATATTGTATTGTAAACAAAAATTATAAATAATAGAAAGTAACAATAAAAATAAAGGTTTATCAAAAAATTGAAAATTGAAATTGAATATTTGTCTAGGAGTGACTGTAGTCTAGAATCATAGAAAATTAGCAAACATAATTAAGAGGAAAAATTGAAGACAGTAGAAGGAAGAAAATAACCTGAGCAATTTTCCAGAGCGTCCCATTTTCAGCGGACCCGGTGAGAAAACCCATTGAATTAGGGTTATGTACTGGAAAAACTTTTCTAATTTTCTTTGTACATAAATTCTCTAGTGCGAAGTAAGAAGAAGATTATGAAGAAGAAGACGAAGAGTAAGGAAAAAGAAACTAAGGAAGAGGAAGAAGAAGGATGTAATAAAACTAAGGAGGAGGCGAAGGAGAAGAATAATGTAAGAAAAAGGTAGAAAAATGAGAAGAAGGAGGTGAAGAAAAATGAAGAAACTGAGGAGGAAGAAGGGAAAATGGAAGAAAGAAAAGAGGAAGACAAGGAGAAACGTTCCTCTACTCGTATACGTAGGATTGTAGATGATCTAAAGATTCTAAAGCGTTATTAAACTGTGGATTGGAAACAAAGAAAACTAGGCCAAGATGTTTCGAATGAAGAGGCAAACGTCTCCTCCTTATATCCCCATCAGAGACCATGACGCTCTACGAGACGCTCTTGTCATGAAATCGAGTGGAAACATTGAAATACTGAATTGCAAAATATAAACTGTGAAATCTTCCACTAAGGAACAATAAGCGAGCTTTGTTTATCAAGCGATTTAATTTAACGACGCGAAATTAAACATTTATAGCCCAATGAGATGGCAATTAAAAAGCATGGAATATCTCTGAGACTCGAGAGTTTATGATATTTGATTAGTTATTATAAATAACTCTGGATGTGTTTGAGTATGAGAGTGTGTGGTCGTAAAGTATCAGCAATTCAGCATTTATATCTAGTATGTAATTAAATTAATCCGGAATGTATGTGACGGCATCGGTATTGAAGAAGTAAGTACTCTTATGACTGTTTCATTGCTGGTTCTCACCAAATAGTTTCTTCTTATTCTTCCTTCTCCTTTTCGTCTTCTCCCGTGTACAGACGGACCCGGGTCGGCGTTTTTTCGTCAGCCTCTCAATCAGCCCTAGCCTAGGGCGATCGCTTTGGGCTAACATTTGATTTTGGCTACAAATTTTTTTACGAATGGATGCCCTTTGGACTCAACCTTTGCTATTTCTTTGGACTCAACCTTTGCTATTGCTTTGGACTCAACCTTTGCTATTTTTTTTTGGACTCAACCTTTGCTATTTCATTGGACTCAACCTTTGCTATTTCATTGGACTCAACCTTTGCTATTTCTTTGGACTCAACCTTTGCTATTTCATTGGACTCAACCTTCTGAGACTCTCGAGTTTATGATATTTGATTAGTTATTATAAATAACTCTGGATGTGTTTGAGTATGAGAGTGTGTGGTCGTAAAGCATCAGCAATTCAGCATTGTATATCTAGTATGTAAATAAATTAATCCGGAATGTATGTGACGGCATCGGTATTGTAGAAGTAAGTACTCTTATGACTGTTTCATTGCTGGTTCTGACCAAATAGTTTCTTCTTATTCTTCCTTCTCCTTTTCGTCTTTTCCCGTGTACAGACGGGCCCGGGTCGGCGTTTTTTCGTCAGCCTCTCAATCAGCCCTAGCCTAGGGCGATCGCTTTGGGCTGCCATTTGATTTTGGCTACAAAAGTTTTACGAATGGATGCCCTTTGGACTCAACCTTTGCTATTTTTTTGGACTCAACCTTTGCTATTCCTTTGGACTCAACCTTTGCTATTCCTTTGGACTCAACCTTTGCCATTCCTTTGGACTCAACCTTTGCTGGTATCCTTCCTCTTTGAAGTCCCCCAGCCAGACAAAGCAATGAGAAACATCTCCTCTACCAAAGTCGTTGGTAGTGCCGATAGATCTCTGTAGTTAACAGTCACATCAACCTCACCTAGCTTGAGAGGGGTCGTTAGAGGTCAGCACGCGGTTTCCCAGATGGTCACCCATCCGAACACCAACCACGCGCAACGTAGCTTCAGTGATCCACCCGGGACTGGCGCCACTATCCCCACCAGCCAGGTTGGAAAATTGGATTTTGTAAACAAAACAAACACCTACCTATCTCTTTGGTCTACTAATCTTACGATAAAAATAAAATCAAGTAGGTATAAACAATCAGCACTACTTATATTTTATCAACACTATCAAGAACATTAGTACTATTTGTTGATACTCTCAGCAGTAGGTACCAACATTAATAGTACTGTGGCGCTCACAACAACACTCAACACAAATAAAATCTTACATAGAAAACGCAGGTTCTCGTTTCTCCACAATTTCCATCTCTGAAGTATAAATAACACTTCCAAATTGGTGACCCCGACGTGATGGAAATTAGGAAACTTGAGAACCCTCATCTGGACTTGACCGCGTCCTGGCTGCGCACTCTGCGCACGGTGTTTAAAGGATTTGCTGTTTAGAAACCCTTGGACAATCAAAATAAATTCTAGGCTCCTTCCTTCCCCATGCCCTTGTTTTCCAAGTTAAACGAAAGGAAGTAGGTATTAATTACGTTTCTAAAAGTATTCAAGGAAAGGAACCAAGTTTCCAGAACAATAAGAGAATGAATCTCACCCTGTATCATCACTGAGATGATCGTGTTATGTCGTATCCTAGATGACATCAGGATTACTGTGTTCTACAATGTGTTTATTCTATCTAAAATGTCTTGTAAAAAATGAAATTTATAATCCCGTAACCTGAACTCCCGCAGCAAGGTTGCTCGGAATCCTGTTTTTGCTTCTCCGTGTGCAATAATGCTCAAGGCCCTTTGCACACCGAGGGAGGTTCTGTTGAGCAACGTTGCGCAACGTCGATGATTCTCTGGATGGGTAGAACTGTGTCGACGCCGTCGATCGACCTTGCACTAGCTGCCTTGACAACATAGATTCGTCCCTTCGCCTCGTTGATCGACGGAATCGACTATGTGTGGACATAGCTTAACCTTTTGGGCATCAGTCATGTGCTACATGTGTGGTGTACCGGCTCCGGCCTAACTCAGGCTAGATGAGAGGTGAGGGCAGTGTGAGGAGGCTGGTAGCTTATCGCCGAATGGAGGATGAAACCGCTGTTATTAATAACCGCAGTAGTTAGCTAACTATACGTACCTTGATTACCTTGATGGACCCGTGGTCTCATCAATGGATTCTCCCCTTACTTAGTTGTCGAAATTCCACTCTCGCACGTTCTTGAATGTTGGGATTGAAGCCACAAATTCGATGGCCCCATTTGCCTGGACTTAGAAAAAGAGAGTTGTTGAAGACTTGGTGAGTCTGGTCTGCGTGTGAACCCCACTTAAAAGCTCCGATTGTTCTCAAGGATTTACTTATTTTCTGTTGGGGTACTCTTGATTTCACGGTGTTTAAAGGATTTGCTGTTTAGAAACCCTTGGACAATCAAAATAAATTCTAGGCTCCTTCCTTCCCCATGCCCTTGTTTTCCAAGTTAAACGAAAGGAAGTAGGTATTAATTACGTTTCTAAAAGTATTCAAGGAAAGGAACCAAGTTTCCAGAACAATAAGAGAATGAATCTCACCCTGTATCATCACTGAGATGATCGTGTTATGTCGTATCCTAGATGACATCAGGATTACTGTGTTCTACAATGTGTTTATTCTATCTAAAATGTCTTGTAAAAAATGAAATTTATAATCCCGTAACCTGAACTCCCGCAGCAAGGTTGCTCGGAATCCTGTTTTTGCTTCTCCGTGTGCAATAATGCTCAAGGCCCTTTGCACACCGAGGGAGGTTCTGTTGAGCAACGTTGCGCAACGTCGATGATTCTCTGGATGGGTAGAACTGTGTCGACGCCGTCGATCGACCTTGCACTAGCTGCCTTGACAACATAGATTCGTCCCTTCGCCTCGTTGATCGACGGAATCGACTATGTGTGGACATAGCTTAACCTTTTGGGCATCAGTCATGTGCTACATGTGTGGTGTACCGGCTCCGGCCTAACTCAGGCTAGATGAGAGGTGAGGGCAGTGTGAGGAGGCTGGTAGGGGTAAAGGGACTTTTTGTCTCATTCGAGCAGGATAAGCATATTCTATGTTTTTAATAGGCATAATGCTTGGGTCGTGAGCCAGGCATAATGCTTGGGTCTTGCCATTTAATTCCAAAGTTGTTTGGGCCACAAGACTTTAGGCGCTGCGCTGTGCCGTACTCTTCTGAATGGAGTAGAATGTAATCACTAGGCGAGGTCAATATCTGAGGGTCATAGATCTTAAAATCGAACTGGGAATCCAGTACCAGGTTTAGTGATGGTGACTTTCGCGTCTCCTGAACTTTGTGAACAAAGGACACTTTGTGTTATCAGCGTTACATCACCACAACAAACAATAAATTGCTCAACTTATCAGGGAAAGGAAATAAGACTCCTACCTAATTCTAATCTGCTTGGATGTCGCTTTGAACAGGCGCGGCTTCCGAAATTGGTTAAAAACCTAAAAAGGCTTTAAGAAAACCTCTATATCTAAATCTAAAACAGTTGAGCTTCCTTGGATTTTTATACATTCTTTTCTTTAAGCTGTTGTATTCGTGACGCTGCGCTGATTATATACACTCCATAATCTATAGCTGTGACCACACATAGTCGACTGAACCGTCCACACTGCCTCGAGTCCTCGACAACATAGATCACCTCACGGATCGACGGTCAGTCGACTATGTGTCGACACAGCTTGAGCTTAAAGCCGAAACAGCTCGATTCTGCCGGAAATTGAGGCATTTTGGATTTATGTTTGGACATTCTTTGGGTTTATCCAAATGTTGATTTAGTTGCTGTTAGCTTCCAAAGTGGCTATTTGCATTTTTTTCTCCCAGTGAATTAGCTGGGAACCTGTTTGTTTTTTATATCCTTAATTTGTGTAGGTATGCATATGTATGTTTCTTTGAGATTGTCATTTTGGTATTCTTGAAAGATTTAAGGTAGTTTTATACCATTCAAATTATTTCTTTCCATTTTCTCACTCCGAGAATTCCGTATATGCAGGGTACCTACCTTTGTGTATTCGTGTCAAATGTCAACTACCTAATTGTACCATTGTGCAATTATGTGCTTACACTTGCTTATTCTATGATATTGTGCCATTGTATCTAAACTTCCCATCTCCAGACTAGGTCTCCAAACTCCACATATTGTCACATCTCAAGTGAATATGTCACCATGTCACATGAATATTTCACAAGATCTTGACGATATTAGTTTAGATAGGTCCCTTGTGTATACTGGTGCTTAAAATGTAAGACAGGATCCTTAATCTCACTAGATTCCTTGGTATTTTCAAGGATTATACCTATTTTGAGAAGATCAGATCCCAGTTCCTCACTTTTCAATTCTTCACTTCTTGTGATTTGCTTATTTTGCGTTCTTTCCAAGAAGGTTGTCTTTCTTTTCAAGCATTCTGTCTCAAAAGTGTTCTTTTTACCTTTCTTCATTCATAGGATGTTTCTTTTTCGTCTTTGTATGTCTTCTTATTCTTCTACGTATTTACCTTGATTTGTGTTCAAGGCCTGGGTCAATAGTTTGACGGGAGCTTCAAATTGTAGGCATTTGGGGCCCCTGAATGCGTCCGTGTGGGCCTCCTAAATGCAATGGGACTGCGGGTTTTGGATATACGCCAGGGAGAAATTGAGAATAGAATATACATACCTTGTTTATACTACCAGTATAGGACTGGAAAGGCGCTTTAATCTCGCAGTCGTGCGCTCTAAGCTGTGTCCACACTAGTTAACCTCGTCGATGGACCATCGATCGAGGCTGTGTACGGTTTCAGTCGACGTCGATCGACGAGGTCGATTATGTGTGGACAAAGCTTTAGGGTGAGTTTAGAGGACGCGACGAGTCCAACTTGTATGTAAAAGTAAACTATACCAAGTGATTTAATAGGCCAAAAGAAGGAGCCTTTATCATTAATTCATGATGAACGATTGAACAAAACCTCGGAGGACAAGCATCCTTCGTCACATGAGAAATTGAGAATAACAAAGTGGAAATATTTGTTCAACCAAAGAGACATTGGCAAATATGAAAGGAAATCATGAAGCACGTGTCACCAAAGACCGATATTTAAACAGCAGTATGTAACGCAAAAGGGAATTTAGCTAATTAAGAATTCAAGGAAAAGCGTAGTTTTCCCGGAGGTACTCGAAACGGTGCGTCTTTCAAATATGAATCCCATTTCCACCCGCGTGGAAACAGGACAAATGCTCTGAAAGAGGTAGATGGAAGAGAAAGTATTTGTAGATGGAAGAGAGAAGTATTTGCACACGTTCCCCGAGTTCAATGGAGCGGAAAGATAGGAGAATGTATGCCTCGTGTCTTGTGAGAACAGACGTCGGGGATGTGTAATTTTCTAATTTTCCTCTCGTCTGCTACTAAACGGATGAAAATGAAGATGTAGTGGAAGAAAATGAAGAAGGAATAGAAGAGAATGGAGACGCAGTGGATGAAATGAAGATGAAATGAAAGAGAATCAAGATGAAATGAAATAAAATGAAGATGGAACAAAAAGAGGTCGACAGACTAAAGATGGAATTGAAAATAATGCAGAAAACAAAATTGCATTCCGTTCAAATTGAACGGAAAATCGCAAGTCCGGAACAACTTGAACAAAATGCACTCGTATGGGGAAAATTATCAGACTCAATTTACCTGTCATTTGATCTGGAAATTTTGGAATACATAGGGATGTTCCAGTTAGGTAGATAATTTCTGCACCATTTTTTAATTATAGCGCTTATTTTAGGCAATTTCTTTTCGTTTCCTGTTCAATTTCCCTATTGTCCTAATAATGTTTGTGATACTTCCATTAGTTTAATGACATTAGCATTGTTTTCTTTAGGAACTTGCTGTTGTGCTGCCTTTATCAATATTGTGTAGTGTTTTACAAATTTCCATCTGAGTCGTCTGTCTGAGTGTTAAGTCCACATGTTCAAGTATCAAACCATTTATTATCAAATAAATCAGAAGTGTTGTGTGAAATTTCCCATTGTGAAATCAAATTCCATTAAAATTAAAACATTTTAAGGGGGAATTTCTTCCCCCAGGAATTTCGTTTCGAAATGGCTCCCAATTTAGAGAATGTCAGCTATGTGCTACAATGCGTTGCTAAATTTTCTATTGAAAATTATTTTAGGAATAAATGTATTAGGTAATGTTAATGTAGGTATCAACCATGTATTCGCGCTTACTTACATAATAAATATGTACCTACCTATGTAGGTACCTACGTGGGTAGGTACATAAACATAATTACGTATAATGTAACATGAAATATTATGTTTTTGGAGGTGGTGAGAGAAGGGTCATTAAAAATTGCCCCTGCATGACACCTACATGATTAATTATTAATTATATCCAATAATTTATTCTGGTCCTGTGAAAAAGGGATTTATTTGATTGAACTCATTTGCGTTGACCTAAAATAACTAGATGTAGGTAGTAGGTACATTCTATACCCATATTCTGTATCATGTAAAATAACATGATTGCGAAATTAGGGTCACTCAAAAGCTCTTATACACCGTATAGGTAATAACCTTTATTGCCAGAATCAATCAAATAATATGTAGATTAAGTTCGATACATATCCCAACATTAGAAATATTGGAAGAAAACAAAGAGAAAAATTCAAAGTAATTCGTGAGATAGTATGTATGTATTTGCTTCACCTTAAATCTTTAATCCAAGAAAAGCAATGGAGTGCAAGATTAAACGAGACAGTCTTCACTTTGGTGTCTTAACATGGGATTTCTCTTCTACATAATATACATAGGTATGTATTAGTAAATATTCTGCATGTAAATATTCTCGTATGTATTTGCAAAGGGAGAAAGCAAAAATAAATATTACATAAAGTCTGTCAGGACTTTTTACCTTTGCGAAAGGATATCTTTTTGTCCTCTGGGAGTTCATGTTTTTCTTCCCTGTGTTGAAAGTCAGAGACGCCAGGTGTTATTTTATGATGGTCTCCAAGATGGTTTCCCACTGCAATGGATTTGGAATTATGAATTGTGAATGAATAGTGTAAGCATCTCTGCGGTCTCATCCCTACTCGTTTAGACTGAATGTTTATTTGTTCATTCATTTTGTTGTGACTTCTTTTTAAGACCATTACTTTTCGCCTTGTTATTATCCTAGGCTTTTCCGTTTTTGCCTTTTCTTTTCAGTTCTTCTCAAGATATTGTACAATTTCATCTATCCATTCTTTTACGTCATAGTGATACGCTCTTTGTTTTTTGCTTTCCTCTGTCTGTACTACCCATATTATTAATGGTGGGTCCAGACTTGTGCAATGCAAAGAAATGCTTTGCACGTTGCTTTGCACGTTGCATTGCACAAGTCTGGACCCACCATTGCACGTAAAATCAAATCTGACGAATGCGAACGTTTTTCATGTATCCGAGAATTTTTGTACCGATACTCAACTAGTAATGGCTTATAGTAGGTACATCATTTGCATTGCATTGCACGATGCTTTGCAAACACCAAACTAGTGCAACGCACATCAAAGGCATCATTCGCCAGAAAACCGCCAACCTCTCGGATACCCACAAACGTTTGCTGCAATGTTCAAAAAACTTTGCTGCAACTTTCTCAAACACGTCCAAACTAACGAATTTCATTGCATTGCACAAGTCTGGACCCACCTTTAAATACAGATCCGAAAAAACTTCGAACCCGGGACCTCCGGCGTGCAAGCCTAGTGAGATACCCACTCTGCCATGGCAAGATCTTATTTATCTATACCCTGAGAGAGCTATGTGCTATTATTTCGACTTCACCACCTTTTCCTCTCTCGCTGCAATGACCTTTTTTGTCATATAGAACTTCTCGCAACTCTCCCGTTTGGGATTTCCCAGGGTTATTTATTTCCGAGACGAACTTTATACAGCTTTTATAACTGTTTATAGTGTCGATCTGTCGATAATTTACGATCCAATACTCACAGAACGACAGCAAATCCATTCAATAGAGCTGTGTTTCGATACATTGACACTGTACAGGTAGACATTGTATAGACGTGTACTGTCGACAGAGCTATTTGTGCAAATTTATGGCGACAGGGAAGGTTATGTGTTTTTTATATGATTTCTGGAGCAGAATTATGAGTTGGAATAAAAAGTGTAAATCAGTCGTGACACTCATACCCATAGCCACGATAGAAATAGAACTCAAGAGATGACTAAAGGGTGTTTTAAATATTGTTATTCATATCTATCACACCTGAATTATTGAAGCAATTAAAGTTCAGAGGTTTCCTGAATTCATTTTCTATGTATCCTTGAAACAATACTTGAGAAAGTTGAGATGAGTTAATTTCCAATGTGCATCACTGCTGAAAAAGACTAAACCTTTAAGTTTCAAATTTGTTGACAAAAAGCAGACGAATATCCTCAACGATATCGCAAAATTAATGTTTTCCCAGTAGTTTAGTGCTCCAAGTCATAGACATCTATTCTCCTTGAACCTTGAATTTACCACGTAGTATAGTCAAGAGCATACTTCACAATCTACAACTCTTCAAACTCTTGGAAAGAAGAAGTTCTAGTCAATTTGTCAATGGTTCGAAATTGACACCCAAGATAATTACCACAGACACCAATGCCTCAAGACAATCTCTCTGACACTTTATGAGGCAAGAACAAGAACAAGAGTCTAAACACTCTCTTTGAAGAGGTCTGACAAATATCCAGAAGGCAGTAAAGCTGTGCAGAATCCATCATAATGAGGATCTTGCAAATGATCCGCCTGTTTGATTTATGGTGGAAGTTGTTTGTTAGATGTTGGATAAGTTGATAATGAGTCTACTGTCGGTTCTGCTCATTTACATTTGACATGGTTGTGGAATATCTTGTGCTTCAAGTCTAGGGGGATTGTGGGCGAGATAGGAGCAGGATTTATCAGTGATCGCACTAGCCGACAGTGAATTACATGGATTATGAATGGCGATCATATGGAAATTGGCATATTGGCAAGCATTTAATTAAAAGAGTATGTGGTTTATTGGTTCTAAAAAGATATTAGATATTAGTATTGACGATATTGGTCTGAACTCTGAAACCTACATACTATGTGAGGAATCGTCTCTTGGTCCTAATCATAACTATAACTTTGAGATACTCGGATTACACTTTTTGGTTCGTTTATTTTCCTCCTCTAAAACCAATTAATTTTATTAGCAGTTCTTCTTTTGAGATGTGATAACCAATAAGTTAGACTTTCAAATTTAGCTTAAGATCTCTGTTATGATGTGTTCTATTCAAAAGAAAATTTCCTATCCAATTATTTATTTCACCACTCATCTGTCTCATTTGTCCATCAACCAGCTTAACATCTTCATCAGATTTTTAATACCTGTCTCCCTCAAGGGCGTTCAAGAGCAAAATATCACAAAGCTAACAACAACACGCCTAATTGCTTCATCGTTAGCCAAACACAAAAGTAGTTAGCACATTCCATAGGACAAACGTGTTTTTAATACACCTATAAGAAATGAAAAATGATGGATAATATCATACCTGACTTTGCCAAGTTTAATTAAAAAATGGATCAAGGAGACGTTAAAAATAGCCTGAGAAAAACATCAAAAACTTATAGATAGGTAGGCAGCTAGGCAGATACCTCTTATAATTCGTGTTATTAAGAAAATCAATAGCTCCAAGCCACAATTAGGGAAAACGTGATATGCTGATAGGTACTAAGTCTGGAAAAAAGTTGGTTTATAATAAAACAATTATGAGAATTCAAAGCAACCAAACTCTATCACTTGTTTAGCTAGAGATACCTATACGTAAATAGATTAAATAAATACATATTCATAATATGTACCTACCTATGTAGTTGCACAGAGAAGTTAGTTATCCACCTTTAACAACGTGTTAAGCAAAGATTAAACATACAGATTTTCCGTCTCCATTGTGCAAACATTATGAAATCCTGTCAAAATCTCCTGATGACGATCTCGCAAATACTAGCTTTCTTGATAAAGTTCAAGTTCACAAAGATGGACGAAATTCGTGTTGCGAAAACATGTAGATACAATGTACAAAATACATGTACACAAACAATAATACATAGAAAGTATACAAAGAGAGGCGATGGCGCGATGGAAAAACGAAAGCAAATTTAATCACAACACAAATGTTCAAACGATATTGCTGGCAGCATATTGTTTGAGAAAAGCCGAAATGGTGCGTCGTTGTTTGCTAACCAAATTGTTATTGCCTTGGAATTTTCCTACATTTTCCGGTTCAAGCTTTCCAATCATACTGTACATACTCTCATACCTTTGCAAATGCATACTCTGTCGTGTTTTGTTCGAGATGTTCAACATGGAATTGACACCAGATATTATCCTTTGAAGTGTCTTCAAAGAGGTTGAAGTCGTTAGGATTGGAATTTGCGGAACTTTTGGTGATTTTTGTGAAAATTCATAGCACGAAATTGTAGCCTCTTTGTGTAGTATTAGAGAGCTTAGAGAGCTTTGAATAACATTGGGATTTTGGTATTCGATATTGTAGACTCATTAGATAGATATGTAGGTAGGTACTCGTTCCATGTAGGAATTACCTATTATCATAGAATTTAGGTTCCGAACTCAAACGACCCCTAGAAATGGGGTAAAAAATCTGGTGTGCTCATCACACGACTTTCCCTATCCTAATGACTACAGGTGAAGCAACTACCCAGTATAGTTATTCGTTGTCCAAGTCACTTGAAAACAGCTTGGATAGCTCGAACTGTACGTATGAGTAGGTACCTATAGGTTTATTTCAGAGCCAAACCGCGGCACGCATCATTCACACCTAATTAGTATTTAGAATTTCGAAAACAAAAGAGATGAGCTCACTTCTGCGTTCATAATGTCCTCAATAGAATATCCAGCATAGCATAGAATAGAATAGAAAATGGAATAGAGAGTAGAATAGAATAGTTCCATGGACTAATTAGAGAGGACAGAGGAAACTAGGTTCCACAATCCATAGAGTCATAGAGAGTTATTTGTGTCCTTAGAATGGAGCAGTTGCAAATGGGTAAAAATTATTAATAGGTAAAAGGTCGATTCCTACGTAAAAAGTAGTGAAAAATCCAAATATGAGGTCAAAACTCCGAAAAAGTAACTTTAAAAGGTCGAAAATTCAATTTTTAATTGCCGTTCTAATGAAAATTACAGACATACTTTACAACTACAGACATATTTTAGAATTGAGAACTTTGAGAAGGATAGAGGTAGGTGGCCCAATGTGGCCCCACCCAGATAATTACGGGCCCCGTGTTAATTATGTTATAATCATCAGAGGAGAACCGCCGGTTATTACTTACTACATCGACTTACTAATTATGCGTCTAGTTTTATCTGTGGACATGATCAGGACTAATTTGTTCTGGCACAGGTGTGTGGCCATTAATTTCGAATATTTTTCGCTCGTGTAATGGGTGCTCTGGCTATGCAAATAATATTGACTTCAAAACTTGGCTACGAAAAAGAAGCGGGAGTCATGAATTATGACGTCATCGCCTACGGGAGCGTATGCTGTGACGTCAAACTTCACGATTCACCGCGGTATTTTTTAGTCGATTTATCTCGGGCTCTAGAAGTCGTAGAAGAAATAGAAAAATTCCGTTGGTCCTCATTTTTCCTGTTCTATCACTTTGCAATATCAACCAAGTGAGCGCAACTGATCTATTGTACGCGGTGCTCGTAAAATGTAGGTAATTTACTGTATCGTGTAAGTACGGAGTGATCGAATAAGCCGACAGTGAATTACATGGGGATTATGAATGGCGATCATATGGTAATTATGGATATTGACAAGCATTTAATTAAAAGAGTATGTGGTTTATTGGTTCTAATAGGTCTTAAAATTGACGATATTGGTCTGAACTCTGATACCTACATAATATGTTTAGTTACTATGTGGTCTATGTGCCTAAGGATTCGTCTCTTTTGGTCCTAATCCAATAATTTTGAGATACTCAGATTACACTTTTTAGACACAACGAACCAAGTTTATATTATTTTCCACCTTCTTCAAAACCAATTAATTTTATAAGCAGTTCTTCATTTAAAGATGGAAACCAATAAGTTAGACTTTCAAATTTAGCTTGAGATGTCTGTTCTTATGTGCTATATTCAATTCAAAATTCCCTATCCAATTATTTATTTCACCACTCATCTGTCTCATTTGTCCATCAACCAGCTTAACATCTTCATCATCAGATTTTTAATACCTGTCTCCCTCAAGGGCGTTCAAGAGCAAAATATTACAAAGCTAACAACAACACGCCTAATTGCTTCATCGTTAGCCAAACATAAAAGTAGTTAGCACATTCCTTAAGACAAACGTGTTTTTAATACACCTAGAAATGAAAAATGATGGATAATATCATACCTGTGACTTTGCCAAGTTTAATTAAAAAATGGATCAAGCAGACGTTAAAAATAGCCTGAGAAAAACATCAAAAACTTATAGATAGGTAGGCAGATACCTCTTATAATTTGTGTTATTAAGAAAATCAATAGCTCCAAGCCACAATTAGGGAAAACGTGATATGCTGATACCTACTAAGTCTGAAATAAAGTTGATATAATAAAACAATTATGAGAATCCAAAGGAACCAAACTCTATCGTCTATCTAACTACAGATAAACGTAAATAGATAAATAATATGTAGGTACCTATGTAGTTGTACAGGGAAGTTGGTTATCCACGTTTAACAACGTGTTAAGCAAAGATCAAACTTACAGATTTTCCGTCTCCATTGTGCAAACATTATGAAATCCTGTCAAAATCTCCTGATGACGATCTTGCAAATACTAGCTTTCTAGATAAAGTTCAAGTTCACAAAGGTAGACGAAATTCGTGTTGCGAAAACATGTAGATACAATGTACAAAATACATGTACACAAATACACAAACAATAATAGAAAGTATACAAAGAGAGGCGATGGCGCGATGGAAAAACGAAAGCAAATTTAATCACAAATGTTCAAACGATATTGCTGGCAGCATATTGTTTGAGAAAAGCCGAAATGGTGCGTCGTTGTTTGCTAACCAAATTGTTATTGCCTTGGAATTTTCCTACATTTTCCGGTTTAAGCTTTCCAATCATACTGTACATACTCTCATACCTTTGGAAATGCATAGATACTCTGTCGTGTTTTGTTCGAGATGTTCAACATGGAATTGACACCAGATATTATCCTTTGAAGTGTCTTCAAAGAGGTTGAAGTCGTTAGGATTGGAATTTGCGGAACTTTTGGTGATTTTTGTGAAAATTCATAGCACGAAATTGTAGCCTCTTTGTGTAGTATTAGAGAGCTTAGAGAGCTTTGAATAACATTGGGATTTTGGTATTCGATATTGTAGACTCATTAGATAGATATGTAGGTAGGTACTCGTTCCATGTAGGAATTACCTATTATCATAGAATTTAGGTAGGTATACGAAGTAATCCAGCTAGAAGCAAACAGCACCACTATGAGACAAAGACTCCGAGTTCAATGGAATTAAGAATCGTCAATCTAGAAAAACTAGTGCTACTTCCACTTGGAAACCCACTGACCAAAGAATTCCATACGGAAAATCCACAGCAAAACCATTCATATTACTGTGGATTTTTTAATAAGCAAGGTAAAAATAAAGAAAATAAAGCTAATAAGTATGCAAGTTCCCAAACTTGTAATTAACAAACACACAATTGATATGTCACCATGTCACATGAACATTTCACAAGATCTTGACGATATTAGTTTACATAGGTCCCTTGTGTATAATGCTTAAAATGTAAGACAGGATTCTTAAATCTCACTAGATTCCTTAAGATTCTCAAGGATTATACCTATTTTAAAAAGATCAGATCCTAGTTCCTTACTTTTCAATTCTTCACTTCTTGGGAATTGCTTATTTTGCGTTCTTTCCAAGAAGGTTGTCTTTCTTTTCAAGCATTCTGTCTCAAAAGTGTTCCTTTTACCTTTCTTCATTCATAGGATGTTTCTTTTTCGTCTTTGTATGTCTTCTTATTCTTCTACGTATTTACCTTGATTTGTGTTTAATTTCTTTTCGTTTCCTGTTCAACTTCCCTATTGTCCTAATAATGTTTGTGATACTTCAATTAGTTGATGACATTAGCATTGTTTTCTTCAGGAACTTGCTGTTGTGCTGCCTTTATCAATACTGTGTAGGTAGTACTTTACAAATTTCCATTTGAGTCGTTTGTCTGAGTGTCAAGTCCACATGTTAAAGTATCAAACCATTTATTATCAAATAAATCAGAAGTGTTGTGTGCAATTTCCCATTGTGAAATCAAATTCCATTAAAATTAAAACATTTTAAGGGGGAATTTTTTCCCCTAGGAATTTTGTTTCGAAATGGCTCCCAATTTAAAGAATGTCAGCTATGTGCTACAATGCGTTGCTAAATTTTCAATTGAAAATTATTTTAGGAATAAATGTATTAGGTAATGTTAATGTAGGTATCAACCATGTATTCGCGCTTACATAATACATAGATTGTACATAATTACGTAGAATGTAACATAAAATATTATGTTATGGAGGTGGTGAGAGAAGGGTCATTAAAAATTGCCCCTGCATGACACCTACATAATTAATTATTAATTATATCCAATAATTTATTCTGATTCTGTGGAAAAGGGATTCATTTGATTGAACTCATTTGCGTTGACCTAAAATAACTTGTAGATCTAGGTACATTCACTACATTCTATAGTCTATACCTACCCATATTTTGCATCATGTAAAATGACATGATTACGAAATTAGAGTCACTCGAAAGTTCATATAATAACCCTTATTGACAGAATCAAATAATATATTATGTAGATAAATTTTGATACATATCCCAAGATCAGAAATATTGGAAGAAAAGAAAAAGGAAACTTCAAATATGATTTGTCAAATGTGTGCGTGTTTTGCTTCACCTTAAATCTTTAATCCAAGAAAAGCAAAGGGATCCAAGATTAAAAAAGACAGTCTTCACTTTGGTGTCTTAACATGGGATTTCTCTTCTACAATATGAGGTACATACAAACATATTGGTAAATATTCTGCATGAATAAATATTCTCGTATTTGCAAAGGGAGAAAGAAAAAATAAATATTACATAAAGTCTGTCAGGACTTTTTACCTTTGCGAAAGGATATCTTTTTGTCCTCTGGGAGTTGGTTGATGTTTTTCTTCTCTGTGTTGAAAGTCAGAGATGCCAGGTGTTATTTTATGATGATGGTCTCCAAGATGGTTTTCCACTGCAATGGATTTGGAATTATGAATGAATAGTGTAAACAAGAGTACCTATCTCTGCGGTCTCATCCCTACTCGTTTAGACTGAATGTTTATTTGTTCATTCATTTTGTTGTGACTTCTTTTTAAGAACGTTGCTTTTCGCCTTGTTATTATCCTAGGCTATTCCGTTTTTATTTCCTTTTCTTTTCAGTTCTTCTCAAGATAATGTACAATTTCATCTATCCATTCTTTTACGTCATAGTGATACGCTCTTTGTTTTTTGCTTTCCTCTGTCTGTACTGCCCATAGTATTAAGATGCAAGATCTTATTCATCTATACCCTGAGAGAGCTATGTGCTATTATTTCGACCTCACCACCTTTTTCTCTCTCGCTGCAATGACCTTTTTTGTCATATAGAACTTCTCGCAACTCTCCCGTTTGGGATTTCCCAGGGTTATTTATTTCCGAGACCTCCAGAGGCACCTCTATAGAAAGAGAAAGATATGTACCAATTGTACCTACTTAGGTACCTATGTAGCTTATTAGGTATTAGCCTAATTTGGATTTCACCTACATTTTTTCGGTGGTAATTACACTTGAAAAAAGTAAAAATTTATACCGGCTTCAATTTAATCTAATCTTAATCACAAACTAACTAGGTAAATTTATTTAGATATTTCAAAATTCAAAATTCTCACGTTTCTGGGAAGCTAGAAAATCAGCTTTTGAATGTTCAGCTATTTTTGATCGCAAATCAAAAGGACCGTTTTTTCCCTAGAGTTCGTTTACACCCTAAGTTGACACGTTGATCTCGGTTCCCACATTAGTATATTCCAGTGGACTTTACTTATCAACAGTGGACACTATCTCAACTTAAAATATAAAGAACCAGTTTCTGTCTAAGATTTTATCTGCAACATCATAATCAAATAAATACTGACTTGTATGGTTAACCCAATGCAAGATAGATCGGAAGAAACGATCTCCGACTTTTACTTGATTTTGTGTGTTTCACCATACATATACCTCTCGAATCTTTTTCCTATTTTTATTAAATTTGATAGGATTTTTCTCATCTGATTTGGGCCCAATCGAGTCTTTGGGAGCCTAACCTTTCTTTTTGAAGAAAGCCCTTGGTTTGATTTTGATGTAATTTGGCAAACATTTGACAAACACATCAAGGTAAAACTTTGCCAATTAAACTTCGAGTCCCTTTGGCCAACTAAGGAGCCTTGAGGGCCTTCATTTGGACCCTTTTGAGTGAGTTCTGCAGTTCACTGGACCACTACAGTACCTTTCATCACGTTACTAACTTGGGTATTTTTTTTTTTTTAAGATGAGTGTTCCACCGCCGTTTTTATTTCGTAGCAATGAAACAACTGCTACATTAGACGAATGTGGCCTGTGTCGTAGCATGCCCATCCCGTAGTATGCCTCTCATCAGATGGGCGAGAAGAGACACAATACTTCCCATTTAGGTGCTAAGACTTGGTGAGTCTGGTCTGCGTGTGAACCCCACTTAAAAGCTCCGATTGTTCTCAAGGATTTACTTATTTTCTGTTGGTATTTGATTTCTGGAGCAGAGTTATGAGTTGGAATAAAAAGTGTAAATCAGTTGTGACACTCACAGCCATAGCCAAGGTAGAAATAGAACTCAAGAGATGACTAAAGGGGGTTTTAAATATTGTTATTCATATCCATCACACCTGAATTATTGAAGCAATTAAAGTTCAGAGCTTTCCTGAATTCATTTTCTATGTATCCTTGAAACAATACTTGAGAAAGTTGAGATGAGTTAATTTCTAATGTGCATCACTGCTGGAAAAGACTAAGCCTTTAAGTTTCAAATTTGTTGACAAAAAGCAGACGAAAAATCTTCAACGATCTCGCAAAATTAATGTGTTTCCAGTAGTTTAGTGCTCCAAGTCATAGACATCTATTCTCCTATTATCCCCAACACTTTGAATTTACCACGTAGTATAGTCAAGAGCATAATCCACAATCTACAACCCTTCAAACTCTTGGAAAGAAGAAGTCCTAGTCAATTTTTCAATGGTTCGAAATTGACACCCAACTTAATTACCACAGACACCAATGCCTCAAGACAATCTCTCTGACACTTCATGAGGCAAGAACAAGAACAAGAGTCTAAACACTCTCTTTGAAGAGGTCTGACAAATATCCAGAAGGCAGTAAAGCTGTGCAGAATCCGGTTTCAAAAACTAGAAAACCGCTTCCAGCCTTTTCCATTACCAGCTTCAATTTTCTATCAAAACAGAGGAAAATTTCAATCAGGAGTTGTTTTTATTGTGGTTGTTCCCTTTAGCTGTTTTACATACCTTAACCACCAGGTCCGTGTCCAAATTTTCGGAGTCTGTCCCGTTGGAAAGGAGCGAAAATGAAGCCTTAGGGGATGATAAGACCTTAAGGCCTTAAGGTGTGTCCAAACATAGTCGACAGTCGTCAATTGACATCGATCTACTACGTCGACTATGTGGTGTGGACACACCTTTAAAACTTACAGGTTCCTCTATCAAACCTCTTCAAGCCCGTATTTTGGCGGCCCCCCCTTGCCCCCTTGGTCCCCCAAAACACGGGCCGGGCCTGCTTACCACAGTTTTTGTTTACGAAACACGGTACCGTTTCCAATATGACCTCCAGAGGCTGCATGTTTGTTCTAGGAGCAAAATAGAGAACGAGGAGAGGTGGGTAAAACACCGGGACGCTTTTGTCATGATATCATGATTGCCATGATTCATGACAGTCTTGACCTAACGTGATTTATGAGCTTGGCGGCAAATTTAACACAGGCAGTACCTACATTGGCAAATAACCTTATCTATTGTTCCGTTTCTGATATACCTACCTACCTACCTACCGAACTACATATGTACCTACTACCTAACGACCTATGTATCTCAGTTGCAAATAATATGACGAATGCCGTCCTCTGTTTCACTGTGTACTATTTCCACAAAAATACCTAGGGTTATGCAACATTTCGACCGTAGAGAATCCTATGAGAAAATCGCTTGATGACAAGGTATTTATGTTTTCCACAGCTCATTCAAGGGGTTAATTTACATCCGTTTTAGCATAATATTATTAAAAACTAATACGGCTAATACCGTGCTGAAAAATAATGATTAATGGTTCAACCGATAAGATCTATTAACCCAAAGGCACTTTCGTATGAATGGAGAACGGTCTCAATTAATTTATTAATGAACCTCCCTATTGCCCCAAGTCAGTTTTGCGTGGTTGGATCGTGTTTATTTACTTACTATAATAGAGAGGGGAGGTACCTACTTTGGATTCTTTTCATGGCATTTAGACTTGGGGTCAAATGTTGAAAGTCAGGGTATTTAGATTGTTTGTGTTCTGCGATGTTATGTCTGCCACTCACCGTCTAACAGAGCGCGGTCTCTAGGTCTGTCAGACCGTCCTAACTTGTGGCGGAAAAATCTTCAGACCGATGTCTCTCAGACAGTCTGACAGACCTGGGTCTCAACCACACACATCTGTCAGGTGGTCTCAGTGTGAGTGGCAGGCATCGCGTCGCGCGTCGGTGCTATAACCTACCTATCAATATGGCAAAAACCATACAAGAAGTAAAGCAGGTATCTCACAAAAGCAATTTTTACAGACAAGAAATGTAGAGTAGAGTATGTAGAGTACCAGATGATCGACTCACGGGGGTACACTTCTTTTGTCTGTCTTTCATTATTTTCATCTTCTTTTCAATTCCTGTTCATTCTTCTCTTCGTTTTTTTTTTTTTTTTATGATTCTTTCATTCAGTCTCTTTCTTTTACCTTTTGTGTGTGTTTGAGTTTTTTATGTTTGTCAAAGGGGCTTTGTCCTGGAATGTCATTGGTTGTGGTAGGTAATGAAGATGTAATTCTGGACTGTCTAACTTGATTCATGTTGAGATAGGGTGACGGAGGAGTGTAACACAAGGTGGTGTTCTGTCTCCATCAAAACTGATTTATTGTTCTCTGAGGTTTGGGTGTAATAGTGCTTTTTATGTAGATTCGTTTGGACACATACCATTCTTTAGAACACATTCCTTTATTTTTTTTATTCTATTTCTATTTGTAAGTAAATCCTCAGATTCCTCAGATTTCAGCAATCCCATTTTGTAATTTGGTTCAAGTAATTGACCTCTAGGGCTCTAGGTATCTTTGTGACCCTGTAGCCTGTAACCCTTCCTGGGTTGGCTAAACTTTTCTTTTGAATTGCTTGTCCATTTGTCCATGGTTTTTCTTCCTCTTGTTTTAAGAATTCTACGATTTTTCGCTGAATTCTTCCGGATGTTTCCTAGTTTTCCACCTCAATTTTCTTCCTTATTCTCCCCACAATATTTTCAACTACACCACTGCTTTCCAGCAACCTCACCAGGAGCGCTTATGTGTTGCTTCAGTTGTGTGCTATGTTTGCTATAAACCCGAGCAAATATTTGTACATGGCATTCTCTTCAATTCAAATATCCCTCATCCTCTCTCCTGTTGGAAACGTGAGCATTCTGTGTCCAAACTTTAATACCTACATAGATATGTATGACCTAATATTATACCTAGATATTAGGTACCTATGTAGATATTATGTACATAATAATACAGTTTACCTATATGTACCTACAGTCGAACCTGCATGTCTAATTGGGAATTCAAGGAAGAGGCAATTTTTCCCTGCTTTAACCAGGTTTCCCATTTCCCAATGACAATTACTTAATCAAGAGACCACGATTTATGGATGTTACGTAACTCTCTAAACAACCTGTAGGTAAGTACCTAGGTAAGTATCTATTTCTAGGTGTGAGTAGGTATGTAGCTATGTAGGTATCGTATCTACTTTAAATTTTCACCCTCCTTAGGCAAAAAATAAAGGTGGAGGAGATCGCCCCTACCTCTCTCAACACCTATTTCTTCCTACCATGACCCATGAAAGTCCCATTTATCCTTTCTTCTCCTTTTCTGTTTAGATTTATTTTTGTGTTTATCTTATTATTTATTTACGTTATTCTCTATCTATGTTCCAGTTTCCAGTGTTACCTATATTTGTTTCACCCATCTTTTCTACGTAGCTTTTCCTTTACACTTCTTCCTTTTCTCCTACGCACACACCTACATACCTAATTTTATTTCTATCCCCAGTATTCCTACAAATAATTTATAGTAGAATATGAAAAAACTAGTATTTCTGAGCTCCAGATTCCATCTGGGGAATTTGGCATCCTACATCTATGTAGGTACATTCTAAAGAATCTAAAGTTTCTCCCTTTGCTCAACAAATTAATTTTCTACCTCGTTCTCCACTTTGAGATGGATCTTGCGTGTTTGCGTGATTTTACTTAGAATTACCATTTAAAATCACTTCACTTCGTTTGTTCACTTAGCTTTTTCAAGTTTTTTTTTTTTTTATACATATATCATACAATATAAAAAACATTAAAAGTTTTTAATATTACTTTGAATCCTACGATCTATGTATATCTCTTGCTGCTCTACCTCTATCAAGATCCATAAACCCATAGATTCTATTGGCTGTATAGAGGCCTTCATAGACCTGTACCATGTACGTAGGTACATACAAGTCTATGAATTTAAGGATTTTATAGATCTACAGATTCTAAGGAACATCTTGGAAGGGCAAAACCTACGCAGCAATCATGTTGTTAAGTACCTTGGTCCCAACCTTTAGCCCAATGAGTGCCGTTTAAAAGGATCCTAAAGGTGTGACCAAACATAGTCAATCGGCCGTCGATCGACGAGATAAAACCATATGGTCGAGGCAGTTTGGACGTGTCAGTCAACATTGATCAACGGCCGGTCGACAATGTGTGGACATACCTACCTAGCTTTATGCATAGATAATTAGATACAAAGAATGGCCAGCCTAGCTTAGAGCCTTTGGAGGGTATTAGGCGTGCTTTTAAGCGCTAGGTCGCGGGTTCAATTCCCGCTCCCCTAAATATCAGATAAGGTTTGTTCTCGGAACGGCTGTCTACCTTTCCTGTCTTTCTTCTCTCTTCGATTTCGAGACGATAAGCCAGTTTTTCAGTTCCCTCTATCAAAACTCTTGAAAAATCTGAGAATTGAAAATCACATACCTATTATAGATACCTACGTTAATATGTGGGTATGACTGACCAGGCCACATCATAATATATACACACACTGGGTTAAAAGCTCAGCCTGCTCAGCTAAATACTCAGATTTTATAAACCTCTCATATTGTACATAGGTAATTTACTGTACATATAGTTCGATTTCGGGACAATAAGACCATAGCAGTTACAGTTCCCTCTGTCAAACCTCTTAAAAAAAAAAAAAAAAAAAAAAAGAATCCTATGAGAAAATCGTCCCACCCGTAATGTCCAGTGATTTCTTCGAGTAAGATTCTAACCCATAAATTTTGTCTTGGCTTAGGCACTTGGTCTACATATATTCTGTAATCATGACCTCTTTCTAGACCTTGCCTTGTTGAAAATGGCCCAGCAAGCTTAACTCGCTTGATAAAAATCATTCCTAGCCAGCCTAGTTAGCTTGGTTGGTGGCGCGTCTGCCTTGTAAGCGCTAGGCCGCGGGTTCGATTCCCGCCCGGGGCGGATTTTATCCTGATGGGATAATGTTCGTTCTCGGAACGGCTGGCTTTCTCCTATCCTGTCTTCCTTCTCTCCTCGATTTCGGGACGATAAGACCATAGCAGTTAAAGTTCCCTCTGTCAAACATCTTCGATTTCGGGACGATAAGACCTCAGCAGTTACAGTTCCCTCTGTAAAACCTCTTAAAAAAAAGGAGAAGAATACACGCATTTCTCTTCCATAATATTCCCTCCCTATTTATCTGTAGGTATTTCAATCAATCAATTTCTCTCAGGTTACTCTGAGTGGGATTTAATTATTTCCAACTATTTATTTCCCTCTCGCACTCTCGTATTTTTCCCTTTTCTTTCCCTCCTTCTTTTCTCTCCCCCTCTTATTTCTATCTCTTTCTCTCTCTCTCTGTCTCTTCTCTCCTTTATCTCCAGCTATCTTCCTCTTCTCTCTTTCTCTCTCTGACCTTCTTTCCATCTACGTCCCTTTCCTCCTCTTTTTCTGTCTCCCTTTTCTTCTCGTCCTCTCTCTTTCTTTCTTCCTCCCTATCTATCTAGCCTTCTCAAACACAAATTTGTCGAAAATAAGGTAGTGTGAAGGGGAGAGAGAGAGAGAGAGAAAGAGAGGGAGATAGAGGGGGGGGGGGGTTGCCTTGGAAGGTAGCGCGCACTAGCGCGTCTGCCTTGTAAGCGCTAGGTCGCGGGTTCGATTCCCGCCCGGGGCGGATTTTATCCTGATGGGATAATGTCTTAGTGACAGTTCGAAAATTTCCTATCTCTTTCCCTCTTCCTCTCTCTCTCCCCTCTCTCACTCTCTCTCCCTCCCTCTCCCCCTTTCTCTCTCTCTCTAGGGTTTCTCGCTCTGTCACCATATTCTGAGGTTAACCCCATTGACTATAATAAGTCTTCCTACTACTCTCCATTTTGTCAATTTATTCACAAACCTTTTTCAGCTTCAGTAGGTACATATACCTAGGTACCTACACTAATGGCCGAATCCACAAAGTTAGCTTAACCCTTTCACCCCTAAAGGGACAATACGTCCCACAGAAACATGATTTTTAAAATGGGATATATGATATATCATCCCAGACCTATCGAAAAAATCCGTTCTCAGTGTTTTTCAAATCTTTCTTTTGTGATCTAAGACGTCAGTAAAATTCACTTGGCTAACTTGTCTGGTTTTGTCTCCAGACCGATTTTTGTTCAGTAGTCCTAGGAGGACATTAAACTTTGTAGAGGTCTTATTTATAGCCCAAATAATAATGCCTGATCAGGAAAATTGAAAGATTCTTCCTAAATTAAGTCGGGGTGTAAGCCGTGTAAGGGTTAAGTTCAACTTTTGTGCATTAAGCCTTCTTATTGGCTCATTCAAAATTTTCCAGTCAGCCTAGTTAGCTTTCAAGGTAGTGCGTCTACCTTGTGAGCGCTAGGTTGCGGGTCGATTCCCGCCCGGGGCGGGGGGCGGATTTTATCCTGAACAGATAAGGTTCGCTAGCGGAACGGCCGGCTTTCTCCTAGCCTGTTTTACTTCTCTCTGCGCTTTCGGGACGATATTAACCTTTTGCGGACAGATTCATGTGTCACATGAAATCATGGTTCCGCCATTATGGTAGGAGAAATATAACTTAAATCTGGCGGTACAGACATACTTTACAACTACAGAAATATTTTAGAATTGAGAACTTTGAAAAGGATAGAGGTAGGTGGCCCAATGTGGCCCCACCCAGATAATTACGGGCCCCGTGTTAATTATGTCATAATCATCAGAGGCGAACCGCCGGTTATTACACACTACATCGACTTACTAATTATGCGTCTAGTTTTATCTGTGGACATGATCAGGATTAATTTGTTCTGGCACAGGTGTATGGCCATTAATTTCGAATATTTTTCGCTCGTGTAATGGGTGCTCTGGCTATGCAAATAATATTGACTTCAAAACTTGGCTACGAAAAAATAATGAAAAAATGTTTAGTTGAAAAGGAGACTACCAACAGCAGACACTAGAATTAGCAGTGATTATATTCAGAGGCACCTCTATGTAGCTATGTACCAATTGTACCTACTTAAGTACCTATGTAGCTTATTAGGTATTAGCCTAATTTGGATTTCACCTACATTTTTTCGGTGGTAATAACAGTTGAAAAAAGTAAAAATTCATACCGTCTTCAATTTAATCTAATCATAATCACAAACTAGGTACCTAACTAAATTTAAGTATTTAGGTGTTTCAAAATTCTCACGTTTCTGGGAAGCTAGAAAATCAGCTTTTGAATGTTCAGCTATTTTTGATCGCAAATCAAAAGGACCGTTTTTTATCAGGTGTACCTGTCGTCAGGTCTACCTGATAGTGGGTGGCAGGCCCAAGTCTTTTAAAACTTGTGGCACCCCATCACTCATTTCTTCTTCATTGTAGTAATTGTAACATACACAATTACACAACATGAATAATACCTACGTACACAGTCGTATCCCGCCGAAAAGTTCAATTCAATTAAGCCATCTCAGCAGGCGTTCTAATTGCCCAAGTCATTGACAGCAACTCTTCTTATCAAATAATGATAACGCCAGAGAGATTCCTATGTATAAGAACATTAGGAACTATCTGGGTCCTGTGTATAGGAACTTATAACTTGATCCAAGTAAATGAGTCAATGAGTTTCGTTGTCTGGGGATATTTGTAGTAACGACTATGAACAATGTTCATTGAACAAACTGAGTGCTGGGTCAATGGCTTGAAATGTCTTGCTTTCTTCCCTATAGCCACCAGGGGAGGCATTAGCATTTTGCGTAGAAGGAGGACGAGAGATCTGTAGAAAATGGAAATGTCCGTTACCAGCTTATCCGTGAATACCAAATACTCAGTTTACACTTGGTCGTCTTGCTGAAATACACAGGAATGAAAAAGGCCTTTTGGAAGAAAGGCTGGGAAAATAACTTTTGAACTAAAATAAGACTGAAAAGATTACCGTTCCGGAAATACACCCATTGAACGGAAATAACAATACTCAGGACTGCTAAGAATCTTTTACTTCTTCAGTGGTTAGTGTGATTTTGGTGACATTTGGTGCACGTCTGTCTGATTAGCTTTTGGTACTATAGCCATACTATACTATTTGGTAAGTTGACTGTTCTGCGTCAGTCTGCGGTCATCAAAAAGAGCCACAAGTTCTAGCCAGATTCTATTCTATTCTTTTGTATTCAATTTTATTCTATTCTGAGCTTGGGCCCTATTGTTTCCATGCCATGGACTCTCATCTGACCTAACCCTATTCTCGTGCCCAACGCTTCTTTGCTTCTTTCTATTTATTTATCAACGTATACACTTCTTGATTCTCTCTGCTTTTAAAGACCAAGTACAAGTCCTCACGATGGTTGACTGCGGTTCAGGACGAGCGAGCCAATTTATGGCTAGAGCTAGAGACCATCACCCCGGTGTATAGCAGATACAAAAAGATATCTTTTCTTTATTCTGCTATTGCCATCTTGACGGCCTGATTTCAATGTATGACTGGCCATGTTTCACTATACTCACCAGAAGCACACTATGCTAACTACGCCATAGGCAATCCAAATCCCAAAAATAAGTACCTACCTGTCCTTAATTCAAGAACCACTCATAAAATTTAAGAACATAAAAACCACTCTACAGTCATAATATAGTTAGGTTGTCGACTAAACGGTTAGAGATATTGTAAATGTTACAACAGAACACCCAAATAAGCACCATTCAATAGGATAAGGAAAAGCCGCTACAACAACAACAACAACAACAACAACAACAACAACAACAACAACACAACATTAGCATTTTGCGTAGAAGGAGGACGAGAGATCTGTAGAAAATAGAAATGTCCGATACCAGCTTATCCGTGAATACCAAATACTCAGTTTACACTTGGTCGTCTTGCTGAAATACATAGGAATAAAAAAAAGCCCTTTGCAATAGAGGCTGGGAAAATAACTTTTGAACTAAAATAAGACTGAAAAGATGACCGTTCCGGAAATACACCCATTGAACGGAAATAACAATACCTAGGACTGCTAAGAATCTTTTACTTCTTCAGTGGTTAGTGTGATTTTGGTGACATTGACATTTGGTGCACGTCTGTCTAATTAGCTTTTCGTACTATAACCATCACCTCAGGGACCTTTTTTCTGATGTTTAGTGAAGTTGACTGTTCTGCGTCAGTCTGCGGTCATCAATACGACTCAACTACACTCTATACCAACGCAGATGGTAATTTTAAATTGAGGTAATTTCAGAGAAAATTGATGATTCGCCCATAAACCACGTACAATTATAATAAAACTCTAATGTGGGGCATATGGGAACTCCAGACGACTTTAATAGAGCTAAAGACTGAGCATAAAGCGGATAGAGCATCAGAGTATGGGAGGGTCTTCCATGTGGAAATATAAAGTACCTACTCTAAATTATTAATATTTAAAATGTACAGTACTTAGAACCTCGATTATTTCACCTAAATGGGACCGGGGGTAGTTGAAATGATCGAGGTTGAAATGATGACTTTCTATGATCATTTCCTCTGATAAGATAGGATATCCTTTGAAAGCTAGAAAAAAACAATGGATTTTGGAGTTGAAATAATCGAGGTTCTACTGTAATAAAAGTGTAGGTACCTCTACAGATGTAACATCTAAGATTCTAAGCTATCTTTCCCTCTCTTTCTATCCCTCTCATAAGCATAAGGAAACCTATTTCTATCGCTCTTATCTCCGTCTCGTTTTAGTTTGTATTCATTCACAGATTCACTCAGTTTACAAATGCATTAATATACATAATTACATACATAACTAGTTTTAACCGTAGGTAATCTCTCTCTCTTTCTCTCTCTCTTTCTCTCTCTCTCTCTCTCTCTCTCTCTCCCTCTTTCTCTCTCCCTCTCCCTCTCTCTCTGTCTTATTCGAAAAGTCCCTGTTAATATTGTTCTCTTTTTCCTCATTTCATCTCTCTTTTTTATCCGTCTCTCTCTCTCTCTCTCTCTCTCTCTCTCTCTCTGTCCTCACTATAAGTATCCCCATCTTCTATCTCCCTTTATCTGATTTTCTGAACCGCTTCTTTTTTTCCTCATTCTCTCTCTCTTCCTCCGTCGCTTTCTCTCTCTCTCTCTCCCTGCTTTTCTCTCTCTATCTCTCTCTTATTCAAAATCAAAAATCAAATCTCTCTCATTCAATCCCTCTTCGTCTGACATATTATTTCTACTGCTTCTGTCCTTCTCTTTCATTCTGAAAACTTTTTTAGTTTTTCAAAACAAAACAAAACATCTCTCTGTCTCTTTCTCTCTTTGCTCGCGTAAGTACCTCTATCCCTTTTCCTCTTTTCCGTCTAAGTAGGTTACTCTCTCTCTCTCTCTCTTTCCCTCTCGCCCTATTTCTTTAACTCTTATTCTCTTGCTCTTCTTCATATATTATTTCTCTCTCTCTCGCTCTCTCGTAATCTAAGACTACACCAGCGGTTCTCAACCTTGTTTCATCCGCGTACCTCTTGAGTACCCGCGTCCCGCGTTTAATTCCACGAACTGGTAGCGCGTCTACGTTGTAAGCGCTAGGTCGCGGGTTCGATTCCCGCCCGGGGCGGATTTTATCTAGTCAGTCGAGCTTTGCATTTGAAAAGATGTAAGATATAATTTTCATTTTTTCAATATTTTTCATTTTACGACAAACGCTTGGGAAGTGTGAAATGTAAATTGAAAAGTTCTTGCTAAAATCTTTGGTTTACAGCACATTTCGAAAGCCTCGACTCAGATTTAGATGGTCTTTTTGTTGAAAAAACTCTCAGAAAATGCCAACTTTGAAATTTCAACGCATCAAGATTTAGCCTGAGATCTAAGAATCTTCTAATGGTGATAACTCCTTTTTCACACACATTTGTCCAAAGTTGTAGGTGATAAATGTGATAATGAGAATAAAGTCTCTGAACTTATTGCTGTTGACAGCTCAAATATTCGAATCTCAATCGATGATTCTATTAAATAGAACCACTTGACAGCAAAAATCTTCTTGAAATTCTCTCCATTCAACACGCCTTGGTAATCTAAATTCTTACGCGAGAAGTCCCATCAATGTCTTCCTGAATATGATGAACATGCTGGAAATCTGTCAAAACATCAAACAAGGGAATATATTTTGTTCAAATCAAAGCTCATTCAATAATATGACATTAAGTAGTGTTAACTTACGAGTTGACACTTGGAACATGAAATCGTGGGATGAATGGTGATAGATTTGAACTTAAAGATTCTGAGATGGTTCTTGGATCTGGAGACCTCAGGATTCTCAGGAGTGTCACGTATTGTTGTGTGTGCTAATAAGATTAAGGATTCTGTCGTCTGTTTAGAATCCCACAATCTTATAAAGATATTGGTTTTCTTGATGAAATATTAGTATTCTTGTGACCAAGCTAAATAGTAGGCAAGATGAGTTGGGACTGTTTGGGAGTGACATTCATAGATAGAAGATAGAACCAACAATCTTTGATTTCTAAAAATTCTTCTAAAGGAAAAACTGACACAGATTGGTACCTAAGCATTCCAAGAACTTGGGAACAAACATCGAAAGCGGAACGTTTTTCCGATGATCATCGAATACATCGCTTTTTCGGACTATGCTTTAATTCTTGACAAACTGAACTTTAAACACCCTGTATACTTAAATTGTCTCTAGCTATTCCTACTATTACCTATTACAACAGTATTTGTTCTAAGCAGGCAAGACAATGGACACAAATTAGCAGCTCGTTAAAGACCGATGCGCGAGCTATTTTCAGAACTTCATTTACATTTTCTCCTCTGATGTGGTCACCCATCTCCTCTGGAATGGTCACTGCCTCCTAGATTGACGTCGGAATGTTAGATGGGTTTACAAGAAGGTTTTGTATTTCAAATAGGTACCTACTGAGATGTTGCTGTATTTCTTTTCGGGTTTTGATTTAATTAAGTCGATTACACCTGCGTTTCTGAGTAGTGAGTAGGTTGTCTGGTACCGTTTTCAGATGTTGGATTTCTGTTTCTGTTGTGAGAATAGAATAGAATAGATTAGATTGATCTAATCTGTTTCAGTTGTGAGAATAGAATAGAATAGAGTAGAATAGATTGGACTAATGAGAAAATTATAGGTTTCTGTTGCAGTGTTTCTTTTGTTAATGGTTCCCGTTAACTTGATCTAGGATTTAGAATCGTATAGTTTTCATTTTTGTTATATTTCTCAGACTTATGCAGCTTATGCTAATTCCAAAAGGATCATGTTAATTAAGTATTAATTTTTTCTTCTTTTTTAGAAAGGTATCCGGCCTTTTTTCCTGATCTTTCTTCATTCCAAATTTCTTCTTTCTCTCCCTATTCCAATTTCCTTGAAAAAAAAAAAAAAGATGGCCTCTCTCTCTCCCTCCCTCCTTCCTTCTCCTTTTTTCCTTTTTCCTCTTTTTTTCTTTTTTAAATCATACCTACCTACTTCATAATTATGTTCATAATTATATTTTAATCAGATTCCCCTCTCCCTCCCTCCCTCTCTCTTCCCCTTCTTTCTTTCTCTCTCTCCCTCCCTCTCTCTCTCTTCCTTTTTTCTTTCTATTTTTCCTTTCTCCTTTCGCTCTTTCTCTCTCTCTCCGTTCCCCTTCTTTCCTTTCCTTTCACCTTTCACCCTCTCTCTTTCTCTCTCTCTGTTTTTCTCCCTTCCTCCTTCCCTCTCTCTATCTCTCTCCCTCCCTCCCTCCCTCCCTTTCCCCCTTTCTCTTTCCCCCTCTCTGTTTTACCTCCCTCCCCTTTCTCTCTCTTCCCTCTCTCTCTCTTTCTCTTGTCTCCCTCCCTCGTTCACAGTTTCCTCAATACTTTCCAAAAGTTAATGAGATTTTCTCGTTCGGTGTGTTTCAGGTAAGCCGGTTTAATTTCCCTGCCACCTCCCCTGCAGAGTTCTACCTAGCTCTAATACTTCAAAGTTCCCCGTATTAATATTAATGATCTCAGCTGAAAAGGTAAGTACAAGTACCTACAAAAAGCAGGCCCGTATCTAGAATTTCAGCTAGGGGGAATGGGGGCAAGAACCCGGACAGGGTCTTATAGGAGGGGGGCCATTACTTCTTGTGGTAGGTGTATTTGGGAGCAAAAAAGACATTACTACACTTACTACAATTAGAAAAAAAGTCACCCCTGTGAGGGGCTCTGGCCCTCGCCCTATGTCCAACCCTGCTGAAGGTGAGTTGTCAGGATAATGAGCGAGAAATGGCGAAATCAAAAAAGTTGGAGCTAGAATTTTCTTCTTCTGTCTTTTTTTTATTAACATTTATTAAAGTGTATTGTTCTTCTGTCTTAATTTTAAATAATAATAATAATAATAATTTGCACAGAGAAGTTAGTTATCCACCTTTAACAACGTGTTAAGCAAAGATTAAACATACAGATTTTCCGTCTCCATTGTGCAAACATTATGAAATCCTGTCAAAATCTCCTGATGACGATCTCGCAAATACTAGCTTTCTTGATAAAGTTCAAGTTCACAAAGATGGACGAAATTCGTGTTGCGAAAACATGTAGATACAATGTACAAAATACATGTACACAAACAATAATACATAGAAAGTATACAAAGAGAGGCGATGGCGCGATGGAAAAACGAAAGCAAATTTAATCACAACACAAATGTTCAAACGATATTGCTGGCAGCATATTGTTTGAGAAAAGCCGAAATGGTGCGTCGTTGTTTGCTAACCAAATTGTTATTGCCTTGGAATTTTCCTACATTTTCCGGTTCAAGCTTTCCAATCATACTGTACATACTCTCATACCTTTGCAAATGCATACTCTGTCGTGTTTTGTTCGAGATGTTCAACATGGAATTGACACCAGACATTATCCTTTGAAGTGTTTTCAAAGTTTAAAGTCGTTAGGATTGGAATTTGCGGAAACTGGCTTTTGGTGTTTTTTGTGAAAATTCATAGCACGAAAATTGTAGCCTCTTTGTGTAGTGTAGAGCTTTGAATAACATTGGGATTTTGGTTTTCGATATTGTAGACTTATTAGATAGTAGGTAGGTATTCCATGTAGGAATTACCTATTATCATAGAATTTAGGTATACGAAGTAATCCAGCTAGAAGCAAACAGCACTACTATGAGACAAAGACTCCGAGTTCAACGAAATTAGGAATCGTCAATCTAGAAAAACCAGTGCTACTTCCACTTGGAAACCCACTGACCAAAGAATTTCGTACGGAAAATCCACAGCAAAACCATTCATATTATTGTGGATTTTTTAATAAGCAAGGTAAAAATAAAGAAAATAAAGCTAATAAGTATGCAAGTTCCCAAACTTGTAATTAACAAACACACAATTTAAAATTGTGTCATTGCGACAGGTTGAAAAGTAAAAAAGTAAGAACGTCCAATAAAACAACTTGACGGGCCTGATTTCAGTGTATGACCGGCCATGTTTCACTATATACTCACCAGAAGCACACTATGCTAACTATACCATAAGCAATCCAAATCCCAAAAATAAGTACCTACCTACCTATCCTTAATTTAAGAACCACTCATAAAATTTAAGAACCAATCTACATAATATAGGTACGGTCCGTACGGTACGACTCAACTACACTCTATCCCAACCCAGATGGTAATTTTAAATTGAGGTAATTTCAGAGAAAATTGATAATTCGCCCATAAACCACGTATAGCAATTCATGTCAGCATACTTTCTGTCGATAATTTCTTTTTATTTTGAATTCTAAGCCTTCTTGAACATTGGATAATCGCTCAACTTTTATAGTAGCTTTGGAGTGACCTCATGTGAGGAGTCAGAAAGATCCGGTTCAAAGTTCTCCCATAATAAAGTAGGTGATTCTGTTCACGAAAGCTACACTATGGCCAGCCTAGTTAGCTTGGTTGGTGGCGCTTCTGCCTTGTAAGCGGTAGGCCGCGGGTTCGATTCCCGCCCGGGGCGGATTTTATCCTGATGGGATGATGTTCGTTCTCGGAACGGCTGGCTTTCTCCTATCCTCACACTATGTTAACTACGCCATAGGCAATCCAAATCCCAAAAATAAGTACCTACCTACCTGTCCTTAATTCAAGAACCACTCATAAAATTTAAGAACATAAGAACCACTCTACAGTCATAATATAGTTAGGTACAATTCAACTACACTCTATCCCAACCCAGATGGTAATTTTAAATTGAGGTAATTTCAGAGAAAATTGATAATTCGCCCATAAACCACGTATAGGTAATTATAATAAAACTCTAATGTGGGGCATATGGGAACTCCAGACGACTTTAATAGAGCTAAAGACTGAGCATAAAGCAGATAGAGCATACTGAGTATAGAGCATCAGAGTATGGGGGGGTCTTCCATGTGGAAATATAAAGTACCTACTCTAAATTATTAATATTTAAAATGTACAGTACTTAGAACCTCGATTATTTCACCTAAATGGGACCGGGGGTAGTTGAAATGATCGAGGTTGAAATGATGACTTTCTATGATCATTTCCTCTGATAAGATAGGATATCCTTTGAAAGCTAGAAAAAAACAATGGATTTTGGAGTTGAAATAATCGAGGTTCTACTGTAATAAAAGTGTAGGTACCTCTACAGATGTAACATCTAAGATTCTAAGCTATCTTTCCCTCTCTTTCTATCCCTCTCATAAGCATAAGGAAACCTATTTCTATCGCTCTTATCTCCGTCTCGTTTTAGTTTGTATTCATTCACAGATTCACTCAGTTTACAAATGCATAATTTACATACATAACTAGTTTTAACCGTAGGTAATCTCTCTCTCTTTCTCTCTCTCTTTCTCTCTCTCTCTCTCTCTCTCTCTCTCTCTCTCTCTCTCCCTCTTTCTCTCTCCCTCTCCCTCTCTCTCTGTCTTATTCGAAAAGTCCCTGTTAATATTGTTCTCTTTTTCCTCATTTCATCTCTCTTTTTTATCCGTCTCTCTCTCTCTCTCTCTCTCTCTCTCTCTCTCTGTCCTCACTATAAGTATCCCCATCTTCTATCTCCCTTTATCTGATTTTCTGAACCGCTTCTTTTTTTCCTCATTCTCTCTTCATCTCTCTTTTTTATCCGTCTCTCTCTCCGTCTACAGATCTAACATCTAAGCTATCTTTTCCTCTCTTTCTATCCCTCTCATAAGAAAACCTATTTCTATCTCTCTTATATCTCCGTCTCATTTTAATTTATATTCATTCACAGATTCACTCAGTTTACCAATGCATAATATACACACATAACTAGTTTTAACCGTAGGTAATCTCTCTCTCTCTCTCTGTCTTATTCGAAAAGTCTCTGTTAATTGTTCTCTTTTTCCTCATTTCATCTCTCTTTTTTATCCGTCTCTCTCTCTCTCTCTCTCTCTCTCTGTCCTCACTATAAGTATCCCCATCTTCTATCTCCCTTTATCTGATTTTCTTAACCGCTTCTTTTTTTCCTCATTCTCTCTCTCTCCCTCCGTCGCTTTCTCTCTCTCTCTCTCTCTCCCTACTTTTTTCTCTCTCTATCTCTCTCTTATTCAAAATCAAAAATCAAATCTCTCTCATTCAATCCCTCTTCGTCTGACATATTATTTCTATTGCTTCTGTCCTTCTCTTTCATTCTGAAAACTTTTTTAGTTTTTCAAAACAAAACAAAACAAAACATCTCTCTGTCTCTTTCTCTCTTTGCTCGCGTAAGTACTTCTATCCCTTTTCCTCTTTTCCGTCATAATTTCATAAGTAGGTGCTCTCTCTCTCACTCTCGCTCTCTTTCTCTCCCTCTCGCGCTACTTCTTTAACTCTTATTCTCTTGCTCTTCTTCATATTTCTCTCTCTCTCTCTCTCTCTCTCTCTCTCTCGCTCTCTCGTAATGACTACACTAGCGGTTCTCAACCTTGTTTCATCCGCGTAGGGTGTCTAGTCGTACCTTGGCCCCCGTTGTACCTTGGTCCCCTGGACTTTTCTGGTAACTGGCGCCCAGAGGAAGCAAAGAGTATAGGAGAAAAGGACACGAGAGATACACGAAACTTTGTGCGGAATGAAATCCCGTAAATTTTAATTACTTTTTAATTCGCCTGGGAATCAGATTTCCAAAGGCCCGCCGATAGACCTTTGAATTTATTTTTCACCATTTCCCTTCTCCATTTCTCAACCTTACCTCTCAATATCTTCATTTTCGATTTGACCTCGCCCATTTGAACTGTGTTCCGAAATTTCACTGTTGTTGGGGAGAGCGGTAGAAAGTGGATTATTTGGGAGTATTTAAAATGGGGAACGAGAAAAGGTGTACTCCCAGGATTTCTTGGACGTGAAAAAGTTTTTTTTTTTTTTAATTCTACGTTCAAAATTTTAAAAGCTCCAAAAATTGTGAAAGCTACTCTAGTACTACTTTGTATGAGTTTTAGAGCTTTCAACATAATCCACTTTTAATCCTTTGAGATTGAGATATATCTTTAAGATTAGGGCCGTTATAGACTTTCATAAACCCTCCGGTATATTCACCTTTCCGGGCTAAAGAATCGAATTTTGATTCTGCCCCGGTTACCAGAGCAGCACCGATGCCGTCAAGAGCAGCCTTGTCAAGTCAAATGGTCACCGCACTTCGCGCGGTTAGCGTAGTTTAGACCGCACACAAATCAGCGTAGGTCAAGCCTCTCCAGGGACTGTAAAGTGTATGCCGGGATTGCCGGGCCTTAGCCCCGCCACTCACTATGAGGGAGACCTGACAGGTACGGCTCAAAAGGTCCGTCTGTCAGGTATACCTGATGAGCACACTCATTATCAGGTAGATCTGACGATAGGTACACCTGATGAGGTCTACCTAATAGTGTGTGTGCTCATCAGGTATCAGGTAGACCTGACAGACGGACCTTTTCAGCCGTACCTGTCAGTAGCTATCAGGAAACTTTGGTTACCATTGATAACTATAGGTATTCCTTCCTATTAAATATTCCTTCCTAATAAATAGTGCAAATGTTATTCTTGTACTCAAGTTTTAGAATCAAGTCATTCGAAAGAAGATGTGAAGGTAAAATGTTGACTTTTTTTTTCAACACAGATCACTTGGTAAGATCAACACTCAAGTAACGCAAGTTCACTTTAACTTAAATGATATCAACACCCAAGTTAAGCAAACATAAGAGGATACTTTTAAGCTCTTATTCTAAATTTTACAATACGTCTATGACACAAAGTTAAAATTACTGAGAAAAAAGTAAGATTCAGACAAGAAATTTTGTTTTCCTCGTTCTCAGATAACAATGGATTTTTTTTTTTCTTTTTAACTTATTATAAAGCTTGATTTGATTTTGTTTTCCGTATTCTCAGATGACAATGGACGAGAAGTATGTACAAGATATTTGGCTCCTGCTGAAGAATGCTATCCAGGAGATTCAGAAGAAAAACAACTCAGGTCTCAGCTTTGAGGAGTTGTACAGAAATGCATACACCATGGTTCTGCATAAGCATGGAGAGAGACTGTACTCTGGACTCAAGGAAGTGGTCACTGCACATCTAGAAACAAAGGTAGGAGTCGAACCCGCGACCTAGCGCTTACAACCCACCAAGGTACCTGGGCTGGCCAACCACCTTACGACTGTAGACTCTGTAGAGGCTATCTATGTAGTAAATAATAACAGACTAGCCCATCAGAGTATCAGTATCATCAGAGTTCACAAAAGTTCAGTCACAGAACTCACACAAGATCAAACACAAATGACGAAGTCAAATTAACCAAACCTCTCACTTCTCATTCTTCACTAGTTCTCAGTTCTTTGACATCGCGTAGATCCTGATGATGCTGCTATAGCTTCCAGGCTAACGCCCACCTCTCTAACAATCCGTCAGCCTGATGGGTTACCAGAATGCCAAAGCATTGATGAATGAGCACCAGAGAGCAATGATCTAACATTCCGACGTCAATCTAGGAGGCAGTGACCATTCCAGAGGAGATGGGTGACCACATCAGAGTCATCCCAGAGTCAGAAGAGAGAATGTAAATGAAGCTCTGAAAATAGCTCTCGCAACGGTCTTTAACGAGCTGCTAATTTGTGTCCATTGTCTTGCCTGCTTAGAACAAATACTGTTGTAATAGGTAATAGTAGAAATAGCTAGAGACAATTTAAGTATACAGGGTGTTTAAAGTTCAGTTTGTCAAGAACTAAAGCATAGTCCGAAAAATCGATGTATTCGATGATCATCGGAAAAACTTTCCGCTTTCGATGTTTGTTCCCATGTTCTTGGAATGCTTAGGAACCAATCTGTGTCAGTTTTTCCTTTAGAAGAATTTTTAGAAATCAAAGATTGTTGGTTCTATCTTCTATCTATGAATGTCACTCCCAAACAGTCCCAACTCATCTAGCCTACTATTTAGCTTGGTCACAAGAATACTAATATTTCATCAAGAAAACCAATATCTTTATGAGATTGTGGGATTCTAAACAGACGACAGAATCCTTAATCTTATTAGCACACACAACAATACGTGACACTCCTAAGAATCCTGAGGTCTCCAGATCCAAGAACCATCTCAGAATCTTCAAGTTCAAATCTATCACCATTCATCCCACGACTTCATGTCCCGATTATAGCAGCATCATCAGGATCTACGCGATGTCAAAGAACTGAGAACTAGTGAGGACTGAGAACTGAGAGGTTTGGTTAATTTGACTTCGTCATTTGTGTTTGATCTTGTGTGAGTTCTGTGACTGAACTTTTGTGAACTCTGATGATACTGATACTCTGATGGGCTAGTCTGTTATTATTTACTACATAGATAGCCTCTACAGAGTCTACAGTCGTAAGGTGGTTGGCCAGCCCAGGTACCTTGGTGGGTTGTAAGCGCTAGGTCGCGGGTTCGACTCCCCCGGGGCGGATTTCATCCTGAGCGGATAAGATTCGTTCTCGGAACGACTGGCTCTCTATCCTGTTTCCTTCTCTCGGGACGATAAGACCTTAGCAGTTACAGTTCCCTCTACCAAACCTAAAAAAAGTAACTTGAGAAACGAACAGAATCAATATCAACATAACAATATCTTCAAGAACATTTCAGCCTTCAACCTTGGCTGAAAAAAAAAGAAGTGGAAAAGCCAAAGCACATAACTTGAACAATAAACCCGACTTGGAAAAAAAGTTTCTAATTATAGTGCATGAATGTAAACCTATTAAAATCCTCGACGAGGACAAAGAAGAAGTAGTAGATACAGTTATACATAGAAGAAGTAGATAGAGTTATAGGAGAAGAGATAGAAAGAAAGAACGAGAAGATAGAAAAGAAGGACGAGGGAAGGGAGAGAGGATACAAACAAGTGGATGGGGAAGAGGTTCATGTAGGGGGAGAGAAGAAAGTTTCTAGTTATAGTGCATGAATGTAAACCTATTAAAATCCTAGACGAGGACAAAGAAGAAGTAGTAGATACAGTTATACATAGAAATAGAAGAAGTAGATAGAGTTATAGGAGAAGAGATAGAAAGAAAGGACGAGAAGATAGAAAAGAAGGACGAGGGAAGGGAGAGAGGATACAAACAAGTGGATGGGGAAGAGGTTCATGTAGGGGGAGAGAAGAAAAGGAGGAGAGAAGGAAAGAAAGAAGAGAAGAGAAGAAGGAGAGAAGTAAAGAAAGGAGAAGAGAAAGAAATTGGAGAGGAAAGAACAAAAAGTTTTGAAAAAATAAAAGGCATGTTTTTTTATTGCAATTTTTTCCCTCCAGTGTAAATATTCGGTAGCGTCGGTAGCGTAGTGGTCAAGACGCTCGCCTGGTAAACAGGAGGGCGTGGGTTCGATCCCAGCCGAGGCATGGAATTTTATCCTCACAAGGGAAGCCCGAAAGTCCGAATAATGAAAACACCTTTAACCCTTTCAATGATGAAAACATCCTTACACAGCTTCTACATTCCTAAATGAGTTCACCTTTCAGTCCCATATACTCGTACAGTTATAAATACTTCACCACTAGGGTAGAGCAAACGACAAAACACACTTCTGACATACATACATTCCCCAAAACGTTATGATTGCAAGCTGATTGTCGACGTAAACAGGTTAACATCTTACCTCTAATAACAAAGACGTGCTCTGTTATTATCTATTGAGAATTGAGGTAGGTCCAGAGATGCAGGCAGACCTCAGAAATTTCAGAGACCACAAACATTACATGTAGACTGCCTGCTAGACAACGCTTCGCCTCAGGGGTTGTTTCGAGATAACTTCGGTTCAGAAACTGATCTGGAAGTTGTTTACATTGGAGGCAATCATCTCGAAAACACCCATCGGGGTATTGTTATCCGAGGAATTTCGGAAAGTGCATTGTACGAGACTTCTTTCAGAAGATGAGATCATACTTGGCTTTTGTTCTTTGCTAGTCGTTGAACTCAACCTCAGGTCTTATGAACTTCAGGTGATATTGCAACCATTCGAACGCTTTCTCTGGAAAAGAAATGAAAATGCTAACAGCCACTACTGAAAGCAGTTCCAAATGGTTCACCGAAGTTAAGCAACGTTGTGTGTGGGTGGTGCCCGGATGTGTGACCATCTGGGGAAATCGCATCATGATGTTGGCTTTTCCCAGCCCACTTCAGATAACTTTTCTTTTGACTTTTTTTGATATTTTCTTATTTTTTGGGTCTTTTCAAGTATCTTTAGGTACATAGCTATACCTAATTAAATTAAATTATAATTTATCAATAATTTTCCAACCGTAAAATGTACGTAATCATGTACAATATCTTCCCAAAAGTTGTTGGTGACGGGGAAGCAAAGACTGGTAAATAAATAATGAAACAAATGTTTTAGTTGAGGTACAGTTTCAAGTTTTTTGCTTACAACAGCAGAGACTTGGGCAATATTTAAATGACAAAAGAAAAAAGCCTGAAGTTTCATTTTGCAAGAGAGAAAAAATGCAACCTAGTGCAGTTCCTGTGAATTTTCAAGATAAAAATAACAATGGTAGGCCTTTTCTGAGAAAAAATGTGCTCTAACAAATGCGAGGCTGTCAAGTCATTCTATGGTTGAAGTTGGCCATCTTGTCTTTTCAGTCCTGGATTTTGTCTTTAGAAAGGAAAAAAAATGTATAAAACGAAAATAAAATAATAATAATACTTAAAATATAAGGGAAAAAACATGTAAGGGGTCCAAATTCGACTGCAGGTTGTGGTTGAAAATAGTCAAATTCTTCTTTATGCCCTCCTTGGATAAATTCCTTCAATATTACAACTTTATCCTTGCCACTTCCAGAATATTCTTCAATAAAATTAATAGAATACATAATACTGTTCAATAAAAGATTTATAAAATAATAATAGGTGTCTAGGCAAAACGATTAAAAAACAGTATAATATAAATATGACTGGTACTAAAGTTACAAGCAATTATTTTATTATAACCTATCATGCTATGCCAAAGTGAATGAATGAAATTGCACTGGGAATGCAGCCAAAACAGTCAGGTTAGGTGTTTTGGTGAGTTTGAATGCCGCCCCCGTTTTTTTTTTTTTTTTTTTTTTTTTACTCTGTTGAATGCCTTCGAAAGTAAGTATTTTAAATGGGAGGAAGATTGGGAAAATAATGATCCACATGGAGAGTGACTTGGACAAAGAATCTAAAACACATTTCCGATTCCGAAAATGAGTGCAACAAAGAGAATCAAAATCATTTTCAAGAAAATTTGCATCAAAATTCATTCAATCAAGTTTTTATTATTAATCTTTTCATCATCATTTGCACTATTTCTTTTCGTCCTCTCTCAGAATCTTTCTTTTCCTCTTATCTCTCTTGAATCTCACCTTCTTTTCCTCCCTCAACTTGTACCCTGATGATAATAGAACTGCTTCTCCTGTATCAACTTACCTACTTCTTGTAAAATAACAACATGAATATTAATATTAAGTAAGGTACCTAATATTACCATTCAAATTGATTACAAATTCAAGCATAACATCGCTATTATTTGCTTCAGCAAGTGTTTCTTATGGGATTTTTATGTCTTTGAAAGCTACTCGTGGAATGTGTCAGGTCTTGCCAAAGAAGATGGTCATATGTCTAATGAAATTGTAAAAAATTGTCATTCATGGATAAATTTTACAAACAATACTGCAGCTTGGCAACTGAAATGCCATCTGACCTCGTTGTCCCAATGAATAATTTATCCGTATGTACATTATCTCTAACAATGGCAATAAATGAATAAATAACCGACCCAATACAGCTAAAATAACTAAAATACTGAATGAAAACATAAACTGTGACTACATTGTAATAAATAATGCCGTGATCAGTATTACCTACCTCATGCTGTGCTAAAACCACCTACACACCACATTGGCACCATGCCTTATCAACAAGATTGATAAGAAATCTGTCGCGACGCATGCTATACATATCGATAAAGATTATAAATATTGTATTGGAACATTTAGCAACGCAAGTAAACCACGGACCACCCCAGAATATGAATGGAATGACTGTATTATGGAATGTCCAACAACCACAGACATACACAAACACAACAAGATGTTAGCTCTATAGGTATGTTAGCTTTAGCGCTATTATTGTTGGGCCAATTGAAGATATTAATCAACTGGTCTTGACTGCTTGGAGAAGACAAACAACATTATAATAGCAGACTCATGGTTTTGCATTAGAATACTCGCAGCCGACTGTCGCGACGTATGCTGTACATATCGATAAAGATTATAAATATTGTATTGGAACATTGAGCAACGCAAGTAAACCACGGACCACCCCAGAATATGAATGGAATGACTGTATTATGGAATGTCCGACAACCACAGACATACACAAACAGAACAAGATGTTAGCTCTTATGTTAGCTTTAGCGCTATTATTGTTGGGGCAATTGAAGATATTAATCAACTGGTCTTGACTGCTTGGAGAAGTCAAACAACATTATAATAGCAGACTCATGGTTTTGCATTAGAATACTCGCAGCCGTGATGTTTATCAAGTTTTCCCGTATCCTGTTTTGCTATACATATCAATAAAGATTATAAATATTGTATTGGAACATTTTAGCAACGCAAGTAAACCACGGACCACCCCAGAATATGATTGGAATTACTGTATTATGGAATGTCCAACAACCACAGACATACACAAACAGAACAAGATGTCAGCTCTATAGGTATGTTAGCTTTAGCGCTATTATTGTTGGGCCAATTGAAGATATGTATTAATCAACTGGTCTTGACTGCTTGGAGAAGACAAACAACATTATAATAGCAGACTCATGGTTTTGCATTAGAATACTCGCAGCCGTGATGTTTATCAAGTTTTCCCGTATCCTGTTTTGTGTACACTTTTGGCACAGATAAAATCTTTAGCATTATTATGACTTTGTCTTCCACGTAAACAAGTAATAGCTCAATTTGATGTGTTTTCTTGCCTGGAGCTCATAAACACATCTATTGGCCATGTGTGGACAGTTTCAATCATGTGATTTAGAAGTGTGTTCATTAGATTTTATTGTGAGGCATGCCAATCACTTTGCATCATCCATATGAGTATGTTAATCCATTAAATCAATGTAGCTATACTCGTTTTGATTAATGTATTGCATGTGTTCGTGGTTGTGGCCAAGTCCCCAAAGGATCCCATTTGCGGATTCCGTAAGTAGTTGAGTTATGGGTTCTTCAGTGTGTGGACTTTGCATGAGGTCAGTTCCCACAAGGATATTTGGTGTTCTTTGGCTGGCTACACAATGTTTGGCAGAATACAGACTATACTTTGCTGTGTGTCTATTATAGTAACGTGGTTTCATAAACCTTTTTCCTCCTTTCTTTCTTTCTTCCTTCGTCCAATTTCCAGTAGCCCACACTGATCTCAAATCTGGAAGCTGGAAGCTCTTCTCCCTGAACCATATACGAGTAGTTGCGTGTTCAGAAACACAAATGACATGAATCTCAACTTCACAGCTTCTCACATAAATCTCTCAAAGCTGGACAGAATCACGTCATCTGGATCAGGATATGGGAGAAGAATATACACAAAGATATTCTCAATATACCTACAAACACATAAGATTCTCAGTACCTACTCCCAATATGCGTATATTCTTAGTACTCCCAATACACAATTTCTTAGTACTCCCACGAGGTGAAAGGTTATAGGTGACACCTACGCCCAATATAATCCTGTGGCTAGACTGAAATTTTCAGACCCATCTTGACATCTCTCACATTCTCACAACAATGGCAAGGTTCGTCCACATACGAGGCTCATGGTGAACGGATAATATCATTAATGGAATAACAAACGATGAATAATATGATAGGTACCAGAAGTTGACGTACGTGGAGGTGTGTCTCGACCTTTAAGATTCGGGTATCAATTTCTAATTTTCAGTGTGCATTAAGAATTTACCTACTTATAGGTGCAGGTCTACAGTCTCATTTTAGGTCTCCGTGACTTCAATTTCGGACTTTGAAAGTGCTGCATAAGGTGGTATTCAACATGGGACGGTGGATCCTCCCGAAAACTTTCAGTTCGCAGAAATCGTAGGTTTCTAGCTATTGAATCCCTTCTGTACGAACCTTATGAACTATACGGACAAGCAAACCGTATAGGACTAGTGGTATTATTAGCTACAAATATATCTACACCATACAATAATGGTATCTAAAAACACAATCATGTACCTTTGTAGATCCAGATTACTGTGGTTCGGTGCGGCATATAATGTGATTGTGTTTCGGTTTGGTCGTTCCTTAATCTGATACCTACGTTAAGATGTGGGTATGACTGACCAGGCCACATCATATACACTCACTGGGTTAAAAGCTCAGCCTGCTCAGCTAAATACTCAGATTTTATAAACCTCTCATATTGTACATAGGTAATTTACTGTACCTATATTATGTACTACATAGGTAATTATGTATTCTGAATGTTGTACCTTTAGTTGTAGGTACCTAGAAAATTAATAAATTCATTTTGTCCTCTGCCCCGCCTGCGGCTTAACCCAAGTACCTTCCTTACCATCTGGTATGTGGTGTGGCGGTTCAATATATATATGATGTACTACATAGGTAATTATGTATTCTGAATGTTGTACCTTTAGTTGTACCTAGGAAATTAATAAATTCATTTTGTCCTCTGCCCCGCCTGCGGCTTAACTTAACCCAAGTACCTTCCTTACCATCTGGTATGTGGTGTGGCGGTTCAAAATTAACTTTCAACACCCACTTGTGATCATCTTCGTAGCAGGTTGATCCCAAGCCTTGAGGTTCTAATCCTTAATGATCTTGTAGTGGATGGGATAAGGACATTAGAATGTTTGGTACCTACATGCATGGAAAAAGATGTGCGGTTGTTTATTATGTACAATTGTACAGACATAGGGTAAGTGTACCATTTATTCGCCCACCTAAAAAACGTACCATTTATTGGCCCACCTGCCCACATTTATTTTTCTAATACATGGAAAAAGATGTGCGGTTGTTTATTATGTACAATTGTACAGACATAGGTAAACTAAAAAGTAAATGGATTTTATGATTTTCCTTGTAACTTAACACGTTGAGCGCCGAGCTGCCTTCAGGTATTTTTTACGTCCGGGACTATATGCATTTTTCATGATGTAGTGCTGAGCGCCATGTGTATCATTTCTGATACACAGAGGTTGTTATGTTTCTTATTCTTGTGTATCAATTCTGAACACAATTCAATGTATTTTGCATGGGATCTGTTTTCTCATGGCCCAGGACGGTTGGCGAGGTATGCATTTTTCATGATGTAGCGCTGAGCGCCATGTGTATCATTTTTGATACACACATGACATTTTTGTTCTGGGCCATGTGTATCATTTCTGATACACAGAGGTTGTTGTGTTTCTTATTCTTGTGTATCAATTCTGAACACAATTCAATGTATTTTGCATGGGATCTGTTTTCTCATGGCCCAGGACGGTTGGCGAGCCACCCCGCCTCAGTGGGGTACTGTTTAGCACGGTGGACTCTGGACCTAGAGGTTGGTGGTTCGAGTCCAAGTCAAGTCATGCAATTTAACGTAGTTTAGGCCTGTGGGAGCCCGGTAGTCTCTCGTAGGGGCCCTTACATAGTTGTACCTACAGTTCAGTGAACCCCTAGTTTGGAACTCTTTGAAAGAAGATAAATTTCTTCAGGTAATCCAAGCAGTACAATATTTATCTTTGATGGTAAAACAATCACAGCTATAACCATAACCACAGCTATCCAATATCTTGGATTCTGAGATTTCTAAGCAATCCTCTAGCCATAGTTCATAATGTTGCCTCTCACGTAGATAGGTAGACTATAGCAATTAATATTAGCATTCACTGTTAATTAATTATCATTTATATTTAAATAGTCACATTCTTCGTTATCCGCTAGATTCCATCAGATAGAATCATAGAATAGAATTGAATAGTGGTCATAGAGTTAGATACTAGATAGTCATTCACAATAAAATGATTGCTTATCTCGCATAGAGCTAGGAATTTCATAGCTATTTTTACAGTAGAATCGGTGTTTGTTTAGAATCATAGAACAGAATTGAATAGTGGTCATAGAGTTAGATAGTCATTCACAATAAAATGATTGCTTATCTCGCATAGAGCTAGGAATTTCATAGCTATTTTTACAGTAGAATCGGTGTTTGTTTCATAGATAGTAGGTTAGTATCCATGTGTTCTATAGGTGTTTTTAATTGTGGCCTGTCTTCTATAGTTCTCAGTGTTTTTGATATAAAAAATATGTTGAGATCTTTAGAAACTCACCCACCAAGGTTGATGTGTGTTGTGTTTGAAACCCATTCATTGAGAGTAGATATTACTTTCCTTATCCTATAGGAAGGAAAGTAATGTAATCGGGTCAAATTTTCGATGGTCAGATTTTAGTGCCAAAACACGTTTTGTTAGATCTTTAGAAACTCACCCAAGGTTGATGTGTGTTGTGTTTGAAACCCATTCATTGAGAGTAGATAGGTATTTTTTAGTGTTTTCATATAAAATAATGCTTCATCAAAAGATGCCGACAGGAATGAAGTCACTGTTGAGAAATCTTGTTGAAGTTTCCATTAGGAAAACAATTAGTAAGGAGGTTACCGAGGTATTTCTTTGATAAAGTTGGTATTTTTTATCTCTGGGTGGGGTCGTTTTCTACCACCCAACCTTGAAATCAACATACGGGGCAATCGAAAGAATCGATCGAAAATAAAATGGAGATGGCATGACGAGAAGGAGCAGAATTTGCACCCATATTTCGACAGCCTATCACCTAATATAAATGAGAAGTATCGTGTCTCATATTGTCCATCTGATGGAGGCATGCTCTTTTTACTTTCCTTATCCTATAATAGGAAGGAAAGTAATGTAATCGGGTCAAATTTTCGATGGTCAGTTTTTTGAGTGAGGTGTCCAGTTTTCTGAACGGGAACTATAAGCAAATGAAGAGGGAAAGTAACTCTACCTACAACTACATAGAAAATCATTTGAGATTTATCACACCCATATTTATGAACAAAATGCTGGCTCTTAAGTTCGTGCTAAGCATAGTCTCAAGGCATTTGATTGGTCAATTTTGACTTGATCTATAGGTGTTTTTAATTGTGGCCTGTCTTCTATAGTTCTCAGTGTTTTTGATATAAAAAATAATGCTAGATCTTTAGAAACTCACCCAAGGTTGATGTGTGTTGTGTTTGAAACCCATTCATTGAGAGTAGATATTTTTTTAGTGTTTTCATATAAAATAATGCTTCAAAAGATGCCGACTGGAATGAAGTCACTGTTGAGAAATCTTGTTGAAGTTTCCATTAGGAAAACAATTAGTAAGGAGGTTACCGAGGTATTTCTTTGATAAAGTTGGTATTTTTTATCTCCGGGCGGGGTCGTTTTCTACCACCCAACCTTGAAATCAACATACGGGGCAATCGAAAGAATCGATCGAAAACAAGATGGAGATGGCATGACGAGAAGGGGCAGAATTTGCACCCACATTTCAACAGCCTATCACCTATAAATGAGAAGTATCCTATTGTCCATCTGATGGAGGCATGCTCTTTTTACTTTCCTTATCCTATAGGAAGGAAAGTAATGTAATCGGGTCAAATTTTCGATGGTCAGTTTTTTGAGTGAGGAGTCCAGTTTACTGAACGGGAACTATAAGCAAATGAAGAGGGAAAGTAACTCTACCTACAACTACATTTGAGATTAAGAGTATAAAAATTGATAAAAGGGAGAAAACTGGAGAACCTGAAACCGTATCAGTGGAAAAAGCAGAGGAAGCAAAGAGTAGGAGAAAAGGACTCGAGAGATACACGAAACTTTGTGCGGAATGAAATCCCGTAAATTTTAATTACTTTTTAATTCTCCTGGGAATCAGATTTCCAAAGGCCCGCCGATAGACCTTTGAATTTATTTTTCACCATTTCCCTTCTCCATTTCTCAACCATACCTTTCCAATATCTTCATTTTCGATTTGACCTCTCCCATTTGAACTGTGTTCCGAAATTTCACTGTTGTTGGGGAGAGCGGTAGAAAGTGGATTATTTGGGAGTATTTAAAATGGGGAACGAGAAAAGGTGTACTCCAGGATTTCTTGGACGTGAAAAAGTTTTTTTTTTTTAAATTCTACGTTCAAAATTTTAAAAGCTCCAAAAATTGTGAAAGCTACTCTAGTACTACCTTGTATGAGTTTTAGAGCTTTCAACATAATCCACTTTTAATCCTTTGAGATTGAGATATACCTTTAGGATTAGGGCCGTTATAGACTTTCATAAACCCTCCGGTATATTCCCCTTTCCGGGCTGAAGAATCGAATTTTGATTCTGCCCCGGTTACCAGACCAGCACCGATCCCGTCAAGAGCAGCCTTGTCAAGTCAAATGGTCACCGCACTTCGCGCCGTTAGCGTAGTTCAGACCGCACACAAATCAGCGTAGGTCAAGCCTCTCCAGGGACTGTAAAGTGTATGCCGGTATTGCCGGGCCTTAGCCCCGCCACTCACTATGAGGGAGACCTGACAGGTACGGCTAAAAAGGTCCGTCTGTCAGGAGTGTCAGGTATACCTGATGAGCACACTCATTATCAGGTAGACCTGACGATAGGTACACCTGATCAGGTCTACCTAATAGTGTGTGTGCTCATCAGGTATCAGGTAGACCTGACAGACGGACCTTTTCAGCCGTACCTGTCAGGTCTAACTGATAGTGTGTGTGCTCGTCAGGTATACCTCATCAGGTGACCTGACCAGGTGTAACTGTCAGGTCTACCTGATAGTGAGTGGCTGGCCTTCGATAAATCCTAAGCGGAAACTATAGGCAGGACATTTTTCACATAGTTTTCTAATAGTCACTCTATGTTCACTGTTATCCTGTAGAGGACCGGCCTTCGACAAATCCTAAGCGGAAACTATAGGCAGGACATTTTTCACATAGTTTTCTAATAGTCACTCTATGTTCACTGTTATCCTGTAGAGGACCGCTAGGATAACTTCTAGGTTTTGCATTCACTAGTATTTGTACTCCTAATAAGGACAATCCACCGTACAATGAATGAGGAATGCCTAGAATGTCTTGAGAACGTCTCTTAAATGTCTCTTGCCTGAAGAGCGAAGGTTCCACTTTGCAGGCTATTGTAGAAACTGAGATAGCGGCTTATTGTCTGACGCTAAAAAATCGTACAGAATCTCAGACTATTGGCTCAAAAGTGTTCTTTCACGTAAACAAGCAATAGCTCAATTTGATGTGTTTTCTTGCCTGGAGCTCATAAACACATCTATTGGCCATGTGTGGACAGTTTCAATCCTGTGATTTAGAAGTGTGTTCATTAGATTTTACTGTGAGGCATGCCAATCACTTTGCATCATCCATATGTTAATCCATTAAATCAATGTAGCTATACTCGTTTTGATTAATGTATTGCATGTGTTCGTGGTTGTGGCCAAGTCCCCAAAGGATCCCATTTGCGGATTCCGTAAGTAGCTGAGTTATGGGTTCTTCAGTGTGTGGACTTTGCATGAGGTCAGTTCCCACAAGGATATTTGGTGTCCTTTGGCAGGCTACACAATGTTTGGCAGACTACAGACTATACTTTGCTGTGTGTCTATAGTAACGTGGTTTCATAAACCTTTTTCCTCCTTTCTTTCTTTCTTCCTTCGTCCAATTTCCAGTAACCCACACTGATCTCAAATCTGGAAGCTGGAAGCTCTTCTCCCTGAACCATATACGAGTAGTTGCGTGTTCAGAAACACAAATGACATGAATCTCAACTTCACAGCTTCTCACATAAATCTCTCAAAGCTGGACAGAATCACATCATCTGGATCAGGATATGGGAGAAGAATATACACAAACATATTCTCAATATATGTACCTACAAACACATAAGATTCTCAGTACCTACTCCCAATATGCTTATTCTTAGTACTCCCAATACACAATTTCTTAGTACTCCCACGAGGTGAAAGGTTATAGGTGACACCTACGCCCAATATAATCCTGTGGCTAGACTGAAATTTTCAGACCCATCTTGACATCTCTCACATTCTCACAACAATGGCAAGGTTCGTCCACATACGAGGCTCATGGTGAACGGATAATATTATTAATGGAATAACAAACGATAAATGATATGATAGGTACCAGAAGTTGACGTACGTGGAGGTTTGTCTCGACCTTTAAGGTTCGGGTATCAATTTCTAATTTTCAGTGTGCCTTAAGAATTTACCTACTTATAGGCAGGTCTACAGTCTCATTTCAGGTCTCCGTGACTTCAATTTCGGACTTTCAAAGTGCTGCATAAGGTGGTATTCAACATGGGACGGTGGATCCTCCCAAAAACTTTCAGTTCGCAGAAATCGTAGGTTTCTAGCTATTGAATCTCTTCTGTACGAACCTTATGAACTATACGGACAAGCAAACCAACGTATAGGACTAGTGGTATTATTAGCTACAAATATATCTACACCATACAATAATGGTATCTAAAAATACAATCATGTACCTTTGTAGATCCAGATTACTGTGGTTCGGTGCGGCATATAATGTGATTGTGTTTCGGTTTGGTCGTTCCTTAATCTTTTCAATGGCATTACTACAGAGTTCAAGATCAAGGCTGCCAGACTGGCTGAATATTACATGCATATTAGCTCCATGTATTTCTAACATAATTGGTATGTCTATTGTGTTTTTGCTACACGAAATATATGTTTTACCTCTACGTATGTATGACAATGGCATCCTATGCTTTATGCTGTGTTTTGTGTATTTGTACCGAACGCCTTTTGCATGATTGATGGCTTCACGCGATCATTTGTATCGGGCTGGTTGGATTATTGGACG
>NW_007377683.1:230815-288315 GCF_000475195.1 Diaphorina citri
ACATGCATATTAGCTCCATGTATTTCTAACATAGGTAATTGGTATGTCTATTGTGTTTTTGCTACACGAAATATATGTTTTACCTCTACGTATGTATGACAATGGCATCCTATGCTTTATGCTGTGTTTTGTGTATTTGTACCGAACGCCTTTTGCATGATTGATGGCTTCACGCGATCATTTGTATCGGGCGGGTTGGATTATTGGACGAGTTTTTTGTCTGCTCGTGATTAATCTTGCACAGACATCACAAGGTCCCGAGACAAGACTTTGAAGAAGCCAAATTCGAAAAACATCTTGATACCTATTCTAAAGACTGTAGACATCTACAAGTAGGTATGTATACGCCAACCTAGTTAGCTTGGAGGGTAGCGCGTCTGCCTTGTGAGCGCTAAGTCTCAGGTTCGATTCCCCCTCGGGGCGGATTTCCCCTAGTAAAGTTTGAAACTTTAGAGCTCAATCGGTGCTTTGTATTGGACTACATTTGTTACTTGCTTTTCTTACCACGTCCGAACTCCGAATCCCCAACACCAAATGCCATTAGACGATGTTCTCCCTGATGATGTTCTTGACTTCTTGCAGATATCGATAGAACAATCGCAGTCAGGATCAATGTTCTAATTGTAAAACCAATTGAAAACCAATTCAGAATACCGTCTCAGTAGAGCATTATATCTTGGAACTAACCACGGTATCTGAATTTCACTTAACCATTTCTTGGTGTAAGTCCAAACATAGTTTACCTCGTGGAAATCTGAACCTCTTAGGAGGAAGAAGGAAATTTCTAGGTCAGTTAGCGTTGGTAAGATGGTAGGTATTATGTTGCGGTTGCGACTTAAAGGGTAGCCCGAAAGTCAGAATAATGAAAACATCTTTAACCCTTTCAATGATGAAAACATCCTTACACAGCTTCTACATTCCTAAATGAGTTCACCTTTCAGTCCCTTATACTCGTACAGTTATAAATACTTTATCACTAGGATAGAACAAACGACAAAACACACTTCTGACATACATACATTCCCCAAAACGTTATGATTGCAAGCTGATTATCGACATTAACAGGTTAACATACTACCTCTAATAATAAAGACGTGCTCTGTTATTATCTATTGAGAATTGAGGTAGGTCCAGAGATGCAGACCTCAGAAATTTCAGAGACCACAAACGTTACATGTAGACTGCCTGCTAGACAACGCTTCGCCTCAGGGGTTGATTCAAGATAACTTCGGTTCAGAAACTGATCTGGAAGTTGTTTACATTGGAGGCAATCATCTCGAAAACACCCATTGGGGTATTGTTATCCAAGGAATTTCGGAAAGTGCATTGTACAAGACTTCTTTCAGAAGATGAGATCATACTTGGCTTTTGTTCTTTGCTAGTCGTTGAACTCAACCTCAGGTCTTATGAACTTCAGGTGAAGTTCAGGAAATTTTGACCTGAGACACACTAGTAGGACCTTTTCTCCCGTGGAATTCCGAAATACTGCTGAACTGGGTGTTTGAGAACCTCGGAAGTTTTTAGATGTTTTAAAAGATGAGTGTTTCACCGCCGTTTTCAGTTCGTAGAAATGAAACAACTGCTACATTAGACGCATGTGGTCTCTGTCGTAGCATGCCCATCCCTTTGTATGCCTCTCATCAGGTGGGCGAGAGGAGACAGCCAGAGTTTTTTCATCATGAAGCTCAATTTCATGCCGAGGTTTGTAAAAATTGAATCTTTTATTGTAAACGTTCTTTCACGACATTTTAAGACGTGAGAAGACTCAATCATCTCAAAGAAGATTGGACCAATGGATATGCGAACTTGCAAACATAGCAACCATCAATATAGTCAAAAGCACCGTACTCACAATTTGCATGCAACCCATACGAAGAGCCGAACTGCATGCTTCGAGATAATCTTTGCAGATAATCTTCGTCCTGAAATGTACGAAAAGAAGAAGAGCTTTTAATTTTCTGCCCTTGAGAAGGAGTAGCATCTCAATTGGTATGTCTATTGTGTTTTTGCTACACGAAATATATGTTTTACCTCTACGTATGTATGACAATGGCATCCTATGCTTTATGCTGTGTTTTGTGTATTTGTACCGAACGCCTTTTGCATGATTGATGGCTTCACGCGATCATTTGTATCGGGCTGGTTGGATTATTGGACGAGTTTTTTTTTTTTTTTTTTTTTTTTTTTTTTTTTTTTTTTTTTACAGAATCACGTCATCTGGATCAGGATATGGGAGAAGAATATACACAAACATATTCTCAATATATGTACCTACAAACACATAAGATTCTCAGTACCTACTCCCAATATGCTTATTCTTAGTACTCCCAATACACAATTTCTTAGTACTCCCACGAGGTGAAAGGTTATAGGTGACACCTACGCCCAATATAATCCTGTGGCTAGACTGAAATTTTCAGACCCATCTTGACATCTCTCACATTCTCACAACAATGGCAAGGTTCGTCCACATACGAGGCTCATGGTGAACGGATAATATTATTAATGGAATAACAAACGATAAATGATATGATAGGTACCAGAAGTTGACGTACGTGGAGGTTTGTCTCGACCTTTAAGGTTCGGGTATCAATTTCTAATTTTCAGTGTGCCTTAAGAATTTACCTACTTATAGGCAGGTCTACAGTCTCATTTCAGGTCTCCGTGACTTCAATTTCGGACTTTCAAAGTGCTGCATAAGGTGGTATTCAACATGGGACGGTGGATCCTCCCAAAAACTTTCAGTTCGCAGAAATCGTAGGTTTCTAGCTATTGAATCTCTTCTGTACGAACCTTATGAACTATACGGACAAGCAAACCAACGTATAGGACTAGTGGTATTATTAGCTACAAATATATCTACACCATACAATAATGGTATCTAAAAATACAATCATGTACCTTTGTAGATCCAGATTACTGTGGTTCGGTGCGGCATATAATGTGATTGTGTTTCGGTTTGGTCGTTCCTTAATCTTTTCAATGGCATTACTACAGAGTTCAAGATCAAGGCTGCCAGACTGGCTGAATATTACATGCATATTAGCTCCATGTATTTCTAACATAGGTAATTGGTATGTCTATTGTGTTTTTGCTACACGAAATATATGTTTTACCTCTACGTATGCCAATGGCATCCTATGCTTTATGCAGTGTTTTGTGTATTTGTACCGAACGCCTTTTGCATGATTGATGGCTTCACGCGATCATTTGTATCGGGCGGGTTGGATTATTGGACGAGTTTTTTGTCTGCTCGTGATTAATCTTGCACAGACATCACAAGGTCCCGAGACAAGACTTTGAAGAAGCCAAATTCGAAAAACATCTTGATACCTATTCTAAAGACTGTAGACTTCTACGACTAGGTATGTATACGCCAACCTAGTTAGCATGGATGGTAGCGCGTCTGCCTTGTAAGCGCTAGGTCTTGGGTTCGATTCCCCCTCGGGGCGGATTTCCCCTAGTAAAGTTTGAAACTTTAGAGCTCAATTGGTGCTTTGTATTGGACTACATTATTTGTTACTTGCTTTTCTTACCACGTCCGAACTCCGAATCACCAACACCAAATGCCATTAGACGATGTTCTCCCTGATGATGTTCTTGACTTCTTGCAGATATCGATAGAACAATCGCAGTCAGGATCACAAATCGCAACACATAATGTTCACCGTATGCTCTCTGTTCTTGCGTTTTTTGCGAACTCGGTCTCATAAGACTCATTTTTCTCATGCCTCTTAGAAGGTTAGATGTTTTTGTTGTTGGTGGTGGTGGTGGTGGTGGTGGTGGTGTTGTTGTTGTTGTTGTTGTTGTTGTTGTTGTTGGTGGTGGTGTTATTGTTGTTGTTGTTGTTGTTGTTGTTGTTGTTGTTGTTGTTGTTGTTGTTGTTGTTGTTGTTGTTGTTGTTGTAGCGGCTTTAGCTCAACTAAGCTGATGATTATCTCTACGAAACTGAAATTTAATTAAGTTTCCCAATTCATCTTTCTTGTGACAGCCCTTCACATTTTTCACCCCTGACATCTAATGATCACTTTCTATTCCATGTCTCTTCGCGTTGTCTATCTCATCAGCCAATCTTAATGTCCCTTGGGAATTCATGGGCGAATTCTTTTATTTCATAATTTACTTACGGGCTTTTCTTTTCAGTCAACTTGGAGTAGAAAGACCTATGGTCTTTTCTCAGGACTTGCCTTTCAGGTTGAGGGACTTGACGCTGTGCTCTCCAACTTGTTTGTCTTCGATGCTTATTGTTCAATTTAAATCCTATTAAAAGAATACTCCTGATGTTGTGCCAACCTAGAAAGACATAAAAGTTCTCCCAAATGAAATTCTCAAATAATATTGAGGACAAATCCCCGTAAAAAAAAGTTCTGCTCAGAGACTTTCGACAAAATGAAAAGATCACTTGAAATTTTGAAATATCTCCATTGAAAGAAAGCACTTTAATCAAACACGGTCTTCTCTGACGAACAAAGTTATTAATATTGAACAAAAGTTTTCCACAGGGGGAAAAGGTTTGAATATTTCATTTTCCGAGGTTTTTTCTTTGAGAATTTTAATTTTATAGGAGGGAGAATGAGGATTCAAAAGGACCGACTTATAGGTATTAGAATCAAATGAAATTATTCTCTTGAAAATTGAAGAATAGGTACAAATCCTATCCAGATCATATTAGAAGATAGTAAAGTAATGTACATGCTACAATAGATAACTGCGATACACTTTGTAGAGAAAAACATCTTGAGCAGTACCTAGAGGTAGGTACCTACAGTAATAATATGTTTAGGATCTTCTCTTGAAAATTGAAGAATAGGTACCTACAAATCCTATCCAGATCATATTAGAAGATAGTAAAGTAATGTACATGCTACGATAGATAACTGCGATACACTTTGTAGAGAAAAACATCTTGAGCAGTACCTAGAGGTAGGTACCTACAGTAATAATATGTTTAGGATCTAAAATAATACGCCAGAAAATGTGCTCAAAGGAAGAAAAGAAATATGCAAATCAATCCAAGACGATGGAAACGAAAGATGTGAAGAAATAAAGTACCTACTACACATTTTATATGTAAATAAGAAAAAGAAAATATGTTTGAAGAAGGCAAAATTGAAGAAAGGGCAAAAGAAAATATGCTAGCTCTGGATAAAGACCAGTGGATATGCGAACTTACAAACATAGCAACCATCAGCGTCGTCAAAAGCACCGTAATTTATTACAATTTGCATGCAACCCATACGAAGAGCCGAACTGCATGCTTCGATATAATCTTTGCAGATAATCTTCGTCCTGAAATGTACGAAAAGAAGAAGAGCTTTTAATTTTCTGCCCTTGAGAAGGAGTAGCATCTCAGTAGCGTCATGATTTTGCTCACCATTACGTGCACGGAAAAGTAAACAAAGTTTTGTGTGTCGCCTGCAAATATGCAGTTTGTAAAAGTATCAGGTATCTTCCCGCTGTGCTGGATAAAGAAAAGGAAAACATTGCAAATGGAAATAGAACCATACTTGAAGTCAGTAAAGTACCTCATTAAGGGTTAGGAAGTAGTCTGTGTGATGATTACCAAGAAGAAGGGCTTTGGGAAAGAGAAAAGTGGAATGGCTTTTGAACATTTTGCCTTTACAAGTCAAAATGAGTTGAGTAAATATTTTTATATTTATATTATTACGTTTTATGATTAGAAAAAAAGGACTTGGTAATGATGGTATGATTACATTTCAAAAAACTTTAGATCTTCTGATGAAATTAAAATTGTTACTCGTGCCTGAGAAAGAAGAAACATATTTATATTTAGATTTAGAACAAAGAACTTCAAACACAAGGGAAAGACTTCCAGGTAGGGTAATTGACACCAAATGTAGGTAATGATCTCCAATAATTATTTATTTTTTTTCTTAAGCGCTTTAACAATGCTTATGGACATGTCGTTCGCGCTGAATAAAATGTTTAATGGCTTATATGAACTACAAAATGCTCCCAATAATTTTCAATGGAAATCAAAAACTATTTTACTCAAAACTCGAAACTATATTTTTCATAAATAATAATAGGTGTCTAGGCAAAACGATTAAAAAACAGTATAATATAAATATGACTGGTACTAAAGTTATAAAAAGACAATTATTATTATTTTATTATAACCTATCATGCTATGCCAAAGTGAATGAATGAAAATTGCACTGGGAATGCAGCCAAAACAGTCAGGTTAGGTGTTTTGGTGAGTTCGAATCCCTGCCAGATTTTATTTATTTTGCTATCTACTTTTTAGTGCCTTTTGAAAGTGTTTTAGTGGGAGGAAAATTGTGAAAAGAATCATTCCTATGAGAGAGTGATATGGTATCGAAAACATTTTTCTAATTCCAAAAATGAGTGTCCCAAAGAGAATCAAAATCATTTTCAAGAAAATTTTGCATCAAAATCTTTTTCAATATTGTGAATCATCTGCATAAGATGTTGATTCAATTAAATTATTATTAATCTTTTCATCATCATTTGCACTATTTCTTTTCGTCCTCTCACAATCTTTCTTTTATCTTTCTTCTCATCACCTTATTTTCCTCCCTCAACTTGTACCCTGATGATAATAAAACTGGTTCTCTTGTATCAACTTCTTCTAGAATAGCAACATGAATATTAACTAAGCTACCTAATATTGCCATTCAAATTGATTACAAATTCAAGCATATCATCGCTATTAGGTATTTGCTTCAGCAAGTGTTTCTTATGGGATTTTTATGTCTTTCAAAGCTACTCGTGGAATGTGTCAGGTCTGCTCTTGCCAAAGAAGATGTTCACTGTATCAACTTCTTCTAGAATAGCAACATGAATATTAACCAAGCTACCTAATATTGCCATTCAAATTGATTACAAATTCTAGAATAATATTACTATTATTTGTTTCAGCAAGTGTTTCTTATGGGATTTTTATGTCTTTCAAAGCTACTCGTGGAATGTGTCAGGTCTGCTCTTGCCAAAGAAGATGTTCATTCCCGCTGTGACAGAGCAAATTGTTTTAATAATTAATAGCTTCTGTGAGCTTGGGAGAAACTGTGAGGCATATTTCATGTTTTCTAGTAAGTTGTTGAATAATCTGTGAGACTTGGTAACTTTGTGAAGCTCGATATCCAACAACAAAGTGAGTGGGGTTAAATTAAACCTATTTCGTATAAAGACCGTACTTATTTCATATTTTAATCGTAGGTAATACATATACCTAGGTATCAAATGCCTGGTTTCTTGAGAAATCTTACTAAGAAGTGCATCATTTCTTCCGTTCAAGATTATAATTATTGATGGTGCATTACTATTGCTGTAACTGAAGATTATACAAGTGTAGAAGTTTCTAAACGTGTAATATAGGACTGCTATAATAGTTGTTTGGTATAAGTGTACCATATTTATTGTTTAAAATTATAAACAAAACACCATTCTTCCCATATTATTCCCAGTATTCAACGAAAATAAAATTTAATTGAGAGAAAACATCGTGATATCCTAATGCACCACAAGATGTTCCTCTTTCCCGAGCTTCTTGAAAATTGTTCGCTTGTAAAGTTGAATACATCTTGTATGTGTACAATTATATTATCAAAACGTGATATGATATTGCTGTGGTCTGTGTGGTTTTCTGCAGAGCTTGTGGGTAAAACAATTTAGTCGTGGCAACCAGTAGTTGATACGTGAATTCCTATGGTTCCTGAAGAAGGTAGGAATTTACAAGTCGTGCCATGCCATGGGGAATCTTCAACAATAGCGGCGACAATGACCGCAGTTCCGCACCATACTGACCTAGTCCTAGACCTAAGGAACTTACAACTTGCTTCTTAAATCTTCGAGTATCAAGTATCGTGAATTCGTGAAAACTTCAAACATCATGAAATCAAGAAATATGAAAAATATTAAAACTATATTCAACGGGAAGGATGAGGACCCCAAAATTAGAGGGATGAAAAGAATGCTGAAAACTGCTGCTAATGAGGATAAAAATTCCATCTCTCGGCTAGAATTGCGTCTTCCTGTTTACCAGGCGAACATCTTGACCACTACGCCCACGTGACCAAATTGTCCCACATTTGAAAACGTTAAAAAAGGCACGAACAATTTTGCCCTCAAAGGAACACCCCCGGTTATCGTTCCCTGCCTGAACGGAATATTTACACGGGATTCAATCTTCAATCTTGATCATCACTGGAACACTCCACAACCTCAATTCCCAGAACTAGGGGGCAAAAGAAGTGATAAATGATCACGAGCTAATAGAGGAAATTAATTGACACTTCTCAGAAGCTTTCCAACGTAGAAACGAAAAAAGTGGAAGAAGAGCGAGCAGGAAGAGGAGAAGATAAAGAATAAAAAGAAGTACAAGAGGAAGAAGAGGAAGTGGAAGAATATTAGGAGGAAAAGGAAGAAGAAGGAAGGAGGAAAGAAGAGGAGACGAAGGAGAATAAGATTAGGAAAAAGAGAAAGTGGAACAAATAGAGGAAGAAGAAGGAGAAGATGACGAGGAAGAAAAGGAGGTGGAGGAAATGGAAAAGGTTGTGTAGAGCAAATTATACTCGTCAAGTCATTAATCATGTAGCACAAAAGAAAGAAAAAAGCTTTTGCCTTTGCATCAAAAACTTTGCCAAACAAAAAACTATCTTGTCATTTCTTTTCATTCCAATGTTCAACTTTTTTTTCGTTCTCTTGAGTGTGTTGATTTTTTTGTAGAGCCTTTTTACAAATGCCTGCTCATGATCCAAGGTCGTAGGGTGTGAATCGTTTCGTTTGTTATACATTGATGTATTTAGTTTTTATGTTATTTGGACTTTTATGCTATCGCAAATCTAGTGATGGGACTCGAGTGAGATTTTTCAACTCGATTATTTTCTACTCGATTATTTTCCAACTCGAGTTGTAACTCGAGTGGAATCTATTTATTATGTTTACATTGTGTCTGCTGCCGTATAGAAATAGAAAAGTAAACGAACTCCTATTTACATAAAAAGAAAAGAACAGTAGCGCCTTGTACTTTGAAAGAGACAAAGAAAACACTTCAGTCCATCCTTGTGAAGAAGTTGAAGAACTAGACATCCTCAAAGAAGGAACTGTACAGAAAGATGAAAGAAGAACACTCTTCTGCTTTACAGAATGAAATAATCATGCCTAAAACACATTAGAGAATGTTCTATTTCTAAAACAAACAATCGTGTTCTATATAGGTAGGTCTAGTGTTAGGGATCTTCGACTATTTTTGACAAGTTGAGTGTTAAGTGTTAAGTATGTTGATGAGGAGACGATGGGATGGAGGATGTGTGAAAACCTTTTGACTCGAAGAATAGTTCTGAAGACCTCTTTGTATTTTGCTGAAATAGCATATCACAACAAATATTGCATTACATGGTAGACTAGGTAGACTTGTAGACTCAAAGTATGTTTATCAAGGGATTCAGGAGTTTTCTATTCCATAAAGAATTTCGAACCACAGACTCAGGGCAGAGATATGTAGGTAGATATTTAAAATAATATATATCTAATCAGTAATTTAGACATTTCAAAATCTCCAAAAACATCGTTAACTCCCCTCACCTTATAGCTTTAGTAACAGGTTGGATTTTGATGTACTTAATGAATTTATTACTGTCAAAAACAATATTTTACCTGTGTTGTCATTCAAACATTCAAACAAACTACCATAGCACAATACTTACCCTCCATTTAGGAAATTAGTAGAGTCTTTTATGGGTCGTAAATTTTTTGTCGATATCTGGGATAAGCATAATACCTTTAATGTGCACTGTGTCATCTATATTTCCAAAGGCATCTATTAATGTATAGTCTACAAATCTCCTATTAGCTGTCTATCTTAACGAAAACAATACTGATCCATATACAATCTACCCATCCAATCGTGATTAGTGCTCAAGATCAGTGCACTCTGAAGGGCGAATTGGACTTCATCTCTGAAAAATCACAAAAACCTCTTATAACGAAGAAGCACTGAAGACGAAAAAAAGAAAACGAATAAAACAAATTAATATCCTAGTGAACGATTGAACCTATCAAAGTTTCTGTGTTAGGTGGCCCAGGCTACTCTCCGAGATGAATTTGTCATCGTGACAGAAACCATTATGGAAACACTGAGCCTGGCCAAGATACCCACAGGACAAGGAACCCTAATGGAAAGGTTGCCCAAGGAACCCTAATGGAAGGGTTGCCCCTAAGACGAAAAAAAGAAAACGAATAAATTGTGAACGATTGAACCACACATGTGTATACCTACCTATCAAAGTTTCTGTGTTAGGTGGCCCAGGCCACTCTCCGAGATGAATTTGTCATCGTGACAGAAACCATTATGGATACACTGAGCCTGGCCAAGATACCAACACTGACCCAGGACAAGGAACCCTCATGGAAGGGTTACCCAAGGAACCCTAATGGAAAGGTTGCCCAACGAACCCTAATGGAAGGGTTGCCCCTGGGTTGAAGTAATGAACTGCTGGTGTCCTCGTTATCAGAATTAATTTGTCTTAATATTCAGGTGGCGTTTATTTAAAAACCAACTCCTCATCTGTAACCCGTCAGCCTCCTTGGGGAATCTGTGTCCCAAATCCTAAACTAGAGATATTACCCCTATGTTTGAAGTACACTATTATTAATTAGATAGTGGGGAGATACATAGGTACTTTTTGTTTCACATCATATCTGTGAATATGTTACCTTATCTAGGTATAAGTCCGACAAATGATGAAATTCAGACCGTTGAAGTGAATCTCAGAGGTTCTTTGGTTAATTTCAGGATTTTCAGGGCAGGAAAGCAATTTCCAATTTGCAGCTCACTAGAACAGTGAAACGTCAAAATGCACCAAATGCACCAGATGTTTCTGCATTTCCGCACTTTTGAAACAGGTGGTTGAAATTCATCTCTCACAGCTTCAAATTGAAGTGTAAAATATTAAAACTTGCGGTAAGACACACTATGAAAACAAAAAGGTCATCTGTCTACTTGGATGTCAAAGAAGGAATGTATTTTTTTTGCGGTTTGGTACAAACTTATGATGTGACAAGTAAAGTTAACAATAAACCATTTCCTGTTGGTACAAGACATTCTATTTATTATGTTTACATTGTGTCTGCTGCCGTATAGAAATAGAAAAGTAAACGAACTCCTATTTACATAAAAAGAAAAGAACAGTAGCGCCTTGTACTTTGAAAGAGACAAAGAAAACACTTCAGTCCATCCTTGTGAAGAAGTTGAAGAACTAGACATCCTCAAAGAAGGAACTGTACAGAAAGATGAAAGAAGAACACTCTTCTGCTTTACAGAATGAAATAATCATGCCTAAAACACATTAGAGAATGTTCTATTTCTAAAACAAACAATCGTGTTCTACATAGGTCTAGTGTTAGGGATCTTAGACTATTTTTGACAAGTTGAGTGTTAAGTATGTTGATGAGGAGACGATGGGATGGAGGATGTGTGAAAACCTTTTGACTCGAAGAATAGTTCTGAAGACCTCTTTGTATTTTGCTGAAACTCCCGCTGTGACAGAGCAAATTGTTTTAATAATTAATAGCTTCTGTGAGCATGGGAGGAACTGTGAGGCATATTTCATGTTTTCTAGTAAGTTGTTGAATAATCTGTGAGACTCGGTAACTTTGTGAAGCTCGATATCAAAGAACAAAGTGAGTGGGGTTAAATTAAACCTATTTCGTATAAAGACCATACTTATTTCATATTTTAATCGTAGGTAATACATATACCTAGGTATCAAATGCCTGGTTTCTTGAGAAATCTTACTAAGAAGTGCATCAAATAGACACTTTTGAAATAACTGAGAACACATTTTCAGAGCCTTCGTACATAATGAAATCATCATAAGCACTTGTTTAATATTTTGATTATAAGAGACACTGACAGCCAAACTTGCAAAGTCATGAAATGACAATGTCACTGGAGACTGGACGAGGAGATAAAGATGGTCTCACACCCTTGTCACAAGAAATTATGAAGACCAGAGATATCCTGACTGACGACACCCAATCTGATAAGTCTACTGGTGTAATTGTGATGAAAGATATCGCGATTCCTCAAGAGATTAACGCTAACAAGGAACAAGTTCTTTGAAACCATTTTCTCAAAGACAGACTTTGTTTGTTTGGGTGGTGATGTGGTGAAATGATAGTCAAACATTTTAGTGTGGTTTATAACACAATATCTTTATTATTCACTCAAGTTGGTTGGATCTTTTCTAAAGGTGTGTCCACATATAGTCAACGGCCATCGATGGATGTCGACTGAATCCGTCCACACAGCCTCAACGTCATAGATTCACACCTCGTCGACTGACGGCCGTCGACGTTGTTTGTAAATCAAATAGAAAACAAATCTGTCAGACCATCTCTGTTTGTCCGAGACAAGTCAGCTGGTTCAAACACCTTTCAACTCTTATTAAACCTCGCTGTCCGCAAGAAACAACAACAACAACAACAACAACAACAACAACAACAACAACAACAACAACAACAACGTTTGATGAATGAAACAAATTGAACCAGTACAAATGAATTGAATATGATGATATTGCATTGCACAACTCTAATCAGATTCAATGATGTACTTATTATTAAAGATAGTCATGATCAAGAGGTCAAATGGGGTCGAATTTCTGACCTCGAATGAGCAGAATGTGGCAGGGAGCTCATTAGAGGGTCAACTACGGTGATAGGTGATAGCACTGGACTAATAAAAGTGTGACACTCGCCGAAAGCACAAATAATTAAAAGAATTGCCTACTTTGACTCTGGTCAGTTCATCAGATTCTAAAGGCAAATATACTTGCCGGTGTAGCCAAACATGTGTGTTGCTGGTCTCTTGAGTTGTTGGTATGAAGAGCAGCCCACCAGTTGTTGAATACCGTCAAAATGGTATTTCCGGGATCTTCCTGCAGGTCTTAGGTCTTTCAAAAAAGGATTCTGCCAAGAGTAAAAGAACGTCAGGTCATCATGCTCCTAAAACTTTAGTAAGTAATAATATTTCCGAACGAGCCATGGCTTTCAAATGCGAAAAATATGAATTCAAATATTTTCAAAGGCAAGGTACCTTTATCTTAACTTCAAAAGAGGCAGCCATTCAACCATTGATCCTTCATTTCAAAGCACCAGTAAAGGAGAAAGGATTTGATGAAATGTCTTTCCTAACAAGTTAGACTGTTTTTCAAAACTTTCTAATTCAATGGTAAGCACACTTTTATATGTAGATAAATAAGATAAGAAAATTCTTAGTACACAAAAAAAAACCACTTTGAGGCTTAGGTGTAGGTGTAAACAGTCCTAAAAGAACGTTGAACGAACCTACAAAAAGTAAATAGGTTAAGGAAAGTAAATCATACAAGTTTTCGAATATCAGGAGAGTCTCAGGCCTTTCCAAATATTTTGGGGGGATTATTTCCAAATTTTCAAACATGGCACGTTCCCTACAAGGGTTAGATATGTTTGCTGCCTGAAGGTACTTACTCCTCAAAATGTTTTTACTTTGCTGCCTGTACCTATCTCCTCAAAATGTTTGTACATTGCTGCCTGTATCTCATCGTTCCAAACTTTGCCTTTCAATATTATGAGTGCATCTCTGACGCAGATACCTATTTCTTTTACAGATTCTCTTTTCAAGTGAACTTTTTAATTAGGCGAAAAATAATTAGTGTAAAGTTTCGGATGCGCGAGGAATCTTTTCATGGAAAGCTTGCAGAAAGGTTGGAGATAGGTTTTCGAGTGAGCTTTTTGAGCAACTTTTATTTTCGAGTGAGCTTTTTGAGCAACTTTTGTTGGGAATTTTCCAGTAGACTGTTTCTACTTGTTGACTGATACAAATCCAAACGGATTGGATTTTTTGTTCGAAATGTTCTTTGTTCACTCTTTTGTGGAAAAGACATAGGTAGCTACATTGAATTTAAAGTTGAGCTGTGGGGGGTTAAAATTGATCAAATTGGTACGAACCTAACTATAGCTATAATGTTCAAGGAATGTAGAAAAAAGAGAGACAAATAAGAAAGAAGAAACAGAGGGTAAAGACTGAAAAAAGAAGACCAAAAATAACAAAAGTACATAACTTTCAAACGAAATAGGTATGCATAAGAAAAGTAAAACAGCATTTGCAACATTTCCAAAAGATTTTGACAGATGTCTGCAAAACTTCAAACTTGTCGTAAACGTAAATAACAGAAGGAGAAGAAAAGGAACCAAGAAACAGACCTCAAAATGTAGCATCCATCAACAGGATCTCCAAATCTATCCCTGGTTAAGCTACTTACACAAAAAAGCACCATAATAACTCGAGTAGATACATCTGAGCACGTAGCTTCAAAGTTCAGAACTTGAGAAGTTTTAGAAGTTTTAAAGTTTTTCTTATTCTTAACGCTTTTGAACAACTTTAATGAAATGCAACGAAAATATGTGTATTTAGACTGGGTAGGTTCAGATTTTGAACTTTTAAGACAAAAAGACTTGAAAAAAACACAGGTGGGAAGTGTAAGTGGAGTTAGGTACCTAGGTAGGTACCTAATAGTTTTTTCCCTCGCCAAAGTTTCAAGAGCAAATCTCCTAGCATGATAAATCATCTCACCTCTGTTGAAAAGTGTAAAATCAATCAACTGTGGTTATAAAATCAATCAAGTCTAAAAATAAATCAACTATCCTGACGTGTTATTCAAATAATCCATAAAAAAGAAAAAAATCATGCCTACTAGCTATGTAAGTATTCATCGAGCATTAAATACTCTGCTGCGGGAAAATTGAAAATTGAGTGCCTAGTTTTTGATCGCTTCAAAAAGTGATTGATTGCTTTTTGCTTGTGTGGTATTTGCTTGTTTCTACTTCGCCTAGTCTAGGAATTCATAGGTACACGAACCTACCTACACGAACGACTTATGTAGATAGAATCTTCTAGCTCAGTTATTATTATTATTAACAAGTTTCCATTTATATTTGATTGACAAAAAACTCATAACATACATTTTTCATATAAATGGTATACCCATCCGAGTATCCAGCACACCCTTGAATGAATGGTCGACTTAGAAAAGTCCAATTTGATGGAGATACAAATGAAGGTTGAAAAATTAAGACTTTTCTTCTCCCTTTTTATGCCCATTATTTTCATTTAGGTCGGTATCAATCATACTTACGAGTATATCCAACCTCAGTGGTGTAGTGGTTAGCGCGGTGGACTTCGGATCTGGAGGTTGGTGGTTCGAGTCCAAGTCAAGCCATTAAATTTAGCGTAGTGCATTAAGCAGGGAACGACATTTGTGACAAGCATTTATGCTTAACACAATTAAAATTCCTTTACTTACGAGTATATCTAGGTTCTCTACTCCTTTGTCAAAAGTCACGTAATAATTAAGATCGGTCTGATAGAAATCGGTTCATTTTAGATTAGAAATCGTTTTATTATTATTATTATTATTATTATTATTATTTTATTCGAAGACCCTCGCCCAGTTTTTGACTTTTATATCTTTGACTTTTAGATTTTGGGGTTTGGCAAAAAGAAAAAGAACTATTCGTACCTATCTAATAATAATTGTAAGTCTGACACAAAAACACAATAGCACAAAACTAAAACGCAAGAGAAATAGATAATCCCCAAGCATTCAGAAGTCAGAACGTGTCATGAATTCCATAATGAAAAAAAAAGTAAAAAAAGATCTAATAGGAAACAAAAATACCTAATATGCTATGAGTTTTGGAATTTTTTTGTACCCATAGGTATGTATAGCAGAGAAGCAAAAACCTGGAAGAAAAGGTGTTATTTGTAACATTGTAACCTATAGGTAAACAATATTGTGTGTCTATCTGTTATACCACTGTTACCTTAAGGTAAGCTGTGTACACACATAGTCAACTCCGTTGATCGACACCCTACTTTCTAGTAAATATGTATTACATTTATTACCTATGATTAGGACTACATATTAATACTTGTGCTGTATAGTGGGTATATCCCACTACCCACACATTACCAGCTAGTACTGAGCCGATTAGATTTCCTGTCGTGAACAGGGCACGAACCCAGGGCCGAAAGATAGGAAGACTCCGGGTGGTCTCTGAAAAAGGATAAATAAGTAATCTTCGTTAGATCAGCAAAAGACTGATCTTTTCTAGGCTGACATTTGGTTCTGGAGCAAATACTTATTTTACGATTAGATGACCTTGCTTCAGCTCTCAATATTTGGGGAAATGTCTCTTTGAAGACTTTACTTTTTGATAGATTCAGACGTGACTTTGTTTGTTGTTTGTTTGTTTGTTTGTTTTTTTTTTTTTTTTTTTTTTTTTTTAAATCCTATGGTCTTATCGTCCCGAAATCGAAGAGAGAAGGAAGACAGGATGGGAGAAAGCCAGCCGTTCCGAGAACGAACATTATCCCGTCAGGATAAAATCCGCCCCGGGCGGGAATCGAACCCGCGGCCCGGCGCTTACAAGGCAGACGCACCACCAACTAAGCTAATTAGGCTGGCAACTTTGTGAAAATTCATCTAGGAAAGAACACAAGTAACTTTTACTCTTCACAGTTAGGGGTACCTAGGGGTTGACATTGACTGATTTTCTATTTCACCGGTCCTTACATTGCCTATACAAATTCCTCACACGTCCATGAAGATTTTTGAGATTGACTCAAGTTTCATTCACAAAGACATCCGTTGGCTGGGTGCAGTTGAGTTATTGTTCTTGGAACGACACTTATTGTTTTTGACAGGACAAATTCGAACCCCCATACTCCAGCGTTCCAGTCCTGACCTCGGTGTTGTCTTGCCTACAGGATCGTAGGGCTATTAGAAAGATTTAATATTGATTTTATGATTTATTCAACAGATTACACGAATACCACCAAGCCCACACATCCATGTTGGTAAGCTCTCAAGAGTCATGCGTTCAAAATCAACACACATTATGAAACGGTTTAAATTGTGTATACGCTCCGAAACCTAAAGGGTGGTTTAGAAAACAGGTGATTGTTCCGTATTATTGAAAGAATTGAGCTTCCAGTTTTAACTCACAAACTCACAAGATTTTCCCAAGGAATCGGGGTAATTGGGCCCGTTGCACATTAGAATAAGCGTAGTCGCGACTTTAGACTTTAATACGAAGTAACCTGAAAAACCAAACGTATGATAAATATGACATATAAATTTATTTTCAAAGGAGGCACGACTTCGAATGTCATTAGCCCTCCAAACCTATGAAAATCTTATATTATACGTTGCACATTAGAATAAGCGTAGTCGCGACTTTAGACTTTTAGTACGAAGTGACCTGAAAAACCAAACCTATGATATATGACATATAAATTTATTTTAAAAGGGGGCACGACTGATTTGACTCCAATTCGAACCACCAACCTTCTGGAGGGGTTTGCTGATTCCCTGATCGTGTAACACAAAGTTTACAGATACCCTGTATACGTATGACTTATTTGCACATTAGAATAAGCGTAGTCGCGACTTTAGACCTATATAAACACTCTACCGATTCTCTATCATTTTCTTAGGTTTGGTTGTTCAGTCGACTACACGCTACTAAAAGTCACTCGTCCACGGGTCCAATTTGAGACGGGCCTAATGCTTGCCACAAATCTTGTTCCCCAAGTCACTACATTACCTACACTAATTTTGTGATTTGACTCCGATTCGAACCACCAACCTTCTGGAGGGGTTTGCTGATTCCCTGATCGTGTAACACAAAGTTTACAGATACCCTGTATACGTATGACTTATGTATCATTAAACACTCTCTATCTCTATGTATGACTTATGTATTATTAAATATTATTATTTATCGAGCATCACAATCACCAAGATGCATTGATGCAGGTAGGTACTTACATTCCCAGTGTAGGGTATTTAACATTGAGTGTGGGGGCGTGGACCTTATTGTTGATCGTAAAATGATAGCCTCTCCAACTGATCAGAATTAGGTGATCGTAAAAGGTGAGATTGTTGTGATAGGTGGGTATGTATCATAGTTAGTTATTTCATTGATACATTGAAGAGTTGTAATATTTCATTCATATTTTGAAGAGTTGTAGACAGGTGTGGTAAGAATTTGTAATTATGTATATAGGTAAACAGTTCAAGTATCAACCGTGCGTAGATTTGTACCAGCTTGTATTTGCATTGCATTGATAGATAACCCATACAGGACAGTAATTTAGGGGGGGGGGGGGGGGGGGGGGGCCGGGCCCCCTCGACCCCAAATTTTCGGAGTTTGACGTACAATAAAGGAGAAAAATGAAGCTCGAGGGGGGGTGGTGAAAGGACGGCAGTGGAAGCGATTGTGTTTAAGCGTTTGGGGATTGGATTCACCACACAGTTGGGGAAGAATGGAAGATGTTCTCCTGAAGGGTTACCTACTCATGAACTTATGCACAGAGAGGAACTTCAGGGTATTGACTTCAGATAACAATAGGTAGGTGATTTTTATTCGCAAAATATAACTTGAAATGTCACAATAATGTCTTCTATAAAAATACTTAACACAATGTCTCTTTTAAGAGACAGTTGGACACTGATCCACACAATCACGTTTTATTAACTATGTGTTCTTACGTTTGTCCAGTTCAGGGTGGATTTACTTCTGCAGAGAGACGCCCCGAGTGTTGAGAAGGCTGCCCGTGAACTTCTCAGTAGTGTGGCAGAGTCCAACGTGAGTGATGGGAGTGATAATATCACCGACATCGCCACAAGTCCACTACCACCCTGTCATCTGAATCCTGACACTCTGTGTAAGTGTATGGTACACCAAGCTTCACATCTTGCTTCTTGTCTCGAAGTTTGAAAAAAGGGAACTTAAAAGCCCAAAACGAATCTTATCTGCTTAAGATAAAGTTCGCCCCGGGTGGGAATCTTATCCGCGACCTAGCGTTTACAGAATTAGGCCCACTAACCACTAACCCACTACGCTCCAAGCTAACTAGGTTGGCCCTCTTCCAACGTCAAATTGTTCTGTCACCAGCGGCGATAGCACGTTGCGTAGAATGCACCAGTTCCCCACGGATCACTGAAGTTAAGCAACGATGCGCGTGGTTAGTACCTGGATGTTGACCATCTGGGGAATCGCGTGCTGCTGGGTTCCCGGCTCCACTCAGGCTGGGTAAACGCAAGAGATAAAATAGATAATCCCCAAGCATTCAGAACTCAGAACGTGTCATGAATTCCACAATGAAAAAAAAAAGTAAAAAAAGATCTAATAGGAAACAAAAATACCTAATACCTATGCTATGAGTTTTGGAATTTTTTTGTACCCATAGGTATGTAGGTATAGCAGAGAAGCAAAAACCTGGAAGAAAAGGTGTTATTTGTATCCTTAGGTAAACAATATTGTGTGTCTATCTGTTATACCACTGTTACCTTAAGGTAAGCTGTGTACACACATAGTCAACTCCGTTGATCGACATCCACTGACACCGTACACTGCCTTGACAACATAGATTCACCTCATCGATCGACAAGGTCGACTATGTGTGGACACAGCGTTATACTCACATTTGCTAAGAATAAGAACTGTTTATCTTCTCTAAGTGTAGGGATCAATCTTAGAGATGCACCTAATACTCTTCCGATCTTTAATCGAAAATTCGAAACCCGTAATCGGCATAAACATGAGATTCCCACACTCAGCAAATCTTCTCAGAGGTCAGTTGAACCATATCGAACAAATAATCACAAGTAGGGGCGGTGTTTCATACATTTCTCGTCTGAAATGCGTCGATTGTTGATTCAGCCGAGGATGGTCCAAGAATTAATAGATGAGGATGATCCTATTGAAGATAGCACAGGATCCAGAGAACAATGGACCAGATAGTCCAATAGACCCAGAACTTGTTGGGTGGTCACCTATAGTGCAGTATAGAACCTTGCAGTCGTGGTATTTGGATAATTTCAGGTTTTCTCTGAAATAGGTACCACATAATTAAATCTGTTGTAGATTATAGGTATTCTATAGCTGATTATAGGTATAAATGGATAATAGGCATTATGGGTACTGGAAATAGATCGGGTTGAATGAATGTCTTTGATACCGTTCAGGTCCTGAACTGATAAAATAGATAATAACTGAATCCAGGCTCTGAACATAATCAATAAGTATCTTAAACCCAAGTGCCTAGGTTGATCTGACATAATAATTTACCCAAATATGAAATTAATTAGCTATGTGACTTTGAGTTTTTATCATGAACCATGTATTGAAGGACTAGAGTCACTAGAGGTAGTACAGTAAAATAGGAAGCCTTCCACACAGCCTTCCTAGAAAAGTCTTTGAATTTTGAAGTTGAAGTCATCATTCGGAACCAAAACTTCGGGGCCTATTCTCTAAAGTCTCATGTTGATTTAAAACCGTCCATTTTGTACGGGACTATTGTGGTCGATGGATAACAGGAATTCATACTTAATACTATGTAGGTATACTCGTAGAATAGGTCCTTTACCAACCAACAGTATATAAAGTCTGTTCTTATTGAATTTTTGGTTTCAAAATACATATAGTAATCAAAAAATCTCTGAAACCAAACAACCAATCATCTCCAAACCATATTCAACAGTAGTTTTTCTAACCAACCGACTTGAAAACCAATTTAGTTTCGTATCTGTTGTGTGTTGTATTTTGTTTGCCTAGGACGTATGTTATTCGGAGAGGAAGCGGGTATACCAGTGTGCTAATATGATAATTTGTTATGCTTATATTTTGCTCTGTCTTATGCTTATTGCTATACCCATGCTTGTGCTTATATTTTTTGTTCCTCTGTTTCTGAACGTAATGAATAGTTTGTTGAGTGAGAACAGGGTATCTGTAAAAGACGTAATTTCGGTGGCCGAGTGGGTATCACACTAAGCTTGCACAATTGCACATCAGAGGTCCCGGATTTGATGTACTTATACTTATTACCTAAGGCTGTGACATCCACAAAATCTGTGAAAAGGCTCTGCTTTTACCGAAATAAGTCATGAATTTGATGATGAGTTTAAGGTCAGTTGAACGATATCGAACAAATACCCACAAGTACGGGGGCGGTGTTTCATATACATTTCTCGTCTGAAATGCGTCGATTGTTGATTTAGCCGAGAATGGTCTAAGAATTAATAGCTGAGGATGATCCTATTGAAGATAGCACAGGACCCAGAGAACAATGGACCATCTAGTCCAATAGACCCAGAACTTGTTGGGTGGTCAGTGGTCACCTATAGTGCAGTACACCTTGCAGTCGTGGTATTTGGATAATTTCAGGTTTTCTCAGAAATAGGTACCTCATAATTAAATCTGGCCCAGAGAGTAAAGACAGGTATTTATCCATTGTAGATTATAGGTATTCTATAGCTGATTATAGGTATAAGTAGATAATAGGCATTATGGGTACTGGAGATAGATCGGGTTGAATGAATGTCTTTGATACCGTTCAGGTCCTGAACTGATAAAATAGATAATAACTGAAACCAGGCTCTGGACATAATCAATAAGCATCTTAAACCCAAGTGCCTAGGTTGATCTGACATAATAATTTACCCAAATATGAAATTAATTAGCTATGACTTTGAGTTTTTATCATGGACCATGTAATGAAGGACTAGAGTCACTAGAAGCCTTCCACACAGCCTTCCTAGAAAAGTCTTTGAATTTTGAAGGTGAAGTCATCATTCGGAACCAAAACTTCGGGGCCTATTCTCTAAAGTCTCATGTTGATTTAAAACCGTCGATTTTGTACGGGACTATTGTGGTCGATGGATAACAGGAATTCATACTTAATACTACGTAGGTATAATCGTAGAATAGGTCCTTTACCAACCAGCAGTATATGAAGTCTGTTCTTATTGAATTTTTGGTTTCAAAATACCTACAAAGTAATCAAAAAATCTCTGAAACCAAATAACCAATCATCTCCAAACCATATTCAACAGTAGTTTTTCTGACCAACCGATTTGAAAACCAATTTAGTTTCGTATCTGATGTGTGTTGTATTTTGTTCGCATAGGACGTATTAGGTATCTCATCTTATTTTTATTTTTTACTTTTTTAGTATATTTTCGGTATCTGTTATTCGGAGAGGAAGCGGGTATACCAGTGTGCTAATATGATAATTTGTTATGGTTATGGCTTATATTTTTGCTATGTGTTATGCTTATTCCTATACCTATGCTTATAGGTTATAGGTATTTTTTGTTCCTCTGTTTTTGAACGTAATGAATCTCAGTATAGTTTGTTGAGTGAGAACAGGGTATCTGTAAAAGACGTAACTTCGGTGGCCGAGTGGGTATCACACTAGGTATTTAGATATTATGTTGTGTAGTGCCATAAGCCATAATGTAAGTGAAAGTGAATAGTAAGTAGGTATATGATTAAAACAATAACGAATTTACAACAAATTTACTCGTAGTCCATGAATCCCCAATTTTCGGGCTTCGTTTCCTGAACTAATTATGTGGGCATCATTGATAAGTTTATCCTAATCCCACCTGTCAGAGTATGCTAATCCTTCCTCACAACCTGTCATGAACAAAATTGGCTGATGTATTAATTTATCCTGAGCCAAAGCGTGACCCCACCCTAATCTTCAATTTACTACCCTAGGCATCTTTCCAACTGTTGAGGTACCAGCTTGCATTAAATCTGGCGATAATTATTAAAGTATCTACCTATTTCCTATTTGGTCGAACTAGATTTTCTACCCCGATGTTGGATATTGCATACCTAATACTCGTTCTATGAATTCCAGCACGCACAGGGCTCTCCCCAGCTCAGTAGGTATTTTTTGTTCCTCTGTTTTTAAACGTAATGAATCTCAGTATAGTTTGTTGAGTGAGAACAGGGTATCTGTAAAAGACGTAACTTCGGTGGCCGAGTGGGTATCACACTAGGGTTGCACAATTGCACATCACAGGTACACAGGTCCCGGATTTGATGTACTTATTACCTAAGGCTGTGACATCCACAAAATCTGTGAAAAGGCTCTGCTTTTACCGAAATAAGTCATGAATTTGATGATGAGTTTTGATTTTATTCACATATGGATTTGATTTCAATTAATTGTTTATTTGTTTGAGTCACGTAAAACACCTCGTGAACCCCCCTGTATAAGATATCTATCAGATCAATGTAATGGAAGATCGTTATGAGTATTTAAGTATAATAAATAATAAACGTGCAGAACTAATCAATTAAAATCAGAACGGCAAACTATGAATAACTAATACGCGAAACCAAATACACAGGTCGATCCCAACAGGGTTCAACCTGGTTAACCCAACAGGGTCAGGAAGGATGGTGGTCGGAAAAGGGCCCCAACAGGGCCTTCAGAAGTCCAATCGGATCCACAGTTTGATGAGCGAATTTTCTTTATGTGTTAAACATATTTGCGAAGTTTTTGCGTATCCATTATTCCTAAATGCTTGTTGTTGACATTGAAATTCCCCAATGGAGCAGTTGCAAATGGGTAAGAATTAGAAATAAATGGTCGATTCCTATGTAAAAAGTTGGGAAAATTCCAAACCAGAGGTCAAAACTCCGAAAAAATAAATGTAAAAGGTCTAAAATTCAATTTTTATTTTCCGTTCTTGAACTTTTTCATTAGAACGGCAATTAAAAAATGAATTTTCGACCTTTTAAGTTACTTTTTCGGAGTTTTGACCTCAGATTTGGATTTTTCGCAACTTTCCACGTAGGAATCGACATTTCGACAATCGACATTCCCTGACCACCAGAACTGGAAGAGAGGGCTACAAAAATTGTGTAAAATAAACAATAGATTTGTTTTGGCTTTTGGCGTATGAAAATTTATTCAACCACAGATTAATCTTACGATTTTACACAAGTTGCTGTCTTAAAAGAATGAGAAGTTATATTAGATAAAATACACAATACGGAGTGGGTTTCACCAACACTGAAAGCATAACAATGGAGCAGTTGCAAATGGGTAAAAATGAAGCAGTTGCAAATGGGTAAAAATTATAAATAAATGGTCGAATCCAATGTAAAAAATTGGGAAAAGTCCAAATCTGAGGTCAAAACTCCGAAAAAATAACTGTAAAAGGTCGAAAATTCAATTTTTATTATCCGTTCTAATGAAAGAGTTCAAATATGTGTGACGTCAGACTTTACGCAGTTGTTTTTTTTTCGTCCATTAGGTAGCGCCACTATGCAAGCGCGCTAGCGGAGGAGCAGAAAGAACTGCGCAGAAACGTATGCGCACAAACACATTAATGCGTTGCCTGCGAGGGAGCTTTGCTCGGGACATTTGATGTGACGTCATCGCCTACGGGAGCGTATGCCGTGACGTCAAAGTTCACGATTTACCGGTATTTTTTAAATCGATTTATCTCGGGATCTAGAAGTCGTAGAAGAGAAGTTCACGATTTACCAGTATTTTTTAAATCGATTTATCTCGGTATTTAGAAGTCGTAGAAGAAAAAGAAAAATTCCGTTGGTCCTCATTTTTCCTGCTCTATGACTTTAAAACATCACCCAAGTAAGCGCAACTGATCTATTCTAATTCTTTCAAACCCATTATTAGAAAATCTGGAGGCTGAAAACGTAAGAGAGTAATAACGGCAAACCCGAACATTTTATTGAGGTTATAAAAGTAGTTTATTCTCCCTCCCATCGCCATTCATTTATCTACGTCTTCTCCATTTATCTCTGTCCCTCCTACTCCTCTCTCTCTCTCTGCCTTCCCATTCCCATTGTTCAACTCTCCTCCTCCTCTCTCTCTCTCTCTCTCTCTCTCTCTCTCTGCCTTCCCATTCCCATTGTTCAACTCTCCTCCTCCTCTCTCTCTCTCTCTCTCTCTCTCTCTCTCTGCCTTCCCATTCCCATTGTTCAACTCTCCTCCTCCTCTCTCTCTCTCTCTCTCTCTCTCTCTCTCTGCCTTCCCATTCCCATTGTTCAACTCTCCTCCTCCTCTCTCTCTCTCTCTCTCTCTCTCTCCATTATTGGGAGTAGGGTCTCCAGATCAAATTTTTAAAAAGTAGGATATTTGGTTCCAAAAACCCGGACATTCCATCGAAAACCCGTACATTTCCCAAATTTCAAAATGTATAGTTTGCACCAGTGTCCAGGGTGCAGAGAACACTGCATTTGCCTTACTTAAGTTACACACGATCGTTCTTCTTCACATTCCGATGAAAGCAAACATTTTTACTGGTTTTGTTGATGTTTCATGAATACGAATGTCCATAATGTAAAGACAATCATTAGTCATGTAAAATACACATGACGAATTGTCAACCTATGTATAAATTGTAGGCATTTCTAGGTAAGACATGAAGTAGGTAGGTGTACCTATCGATCTTTTTTTTTTTCAAATCTTTTCTCAAAAGAATGAAAAACGCTTTTTAATATTATTGGAGTCTTATCATCAAAAACCCGGACATTTCCCAAATTTTCAAAAATCCCCCCGGACGCCGGACAAACATGTAAAAACCCGGACATGTCCGGGAAAACCCGGACGTCTGGAAACCCTAATACCACAGCATCAAGGGATAGTATTTTCACGTGAACGTGAAACATTCTGGAGGCCCTTGCTTTCAAAGCGCAGATTATCTGTTACCTTTTAAGAATTTAAGCTATTACTTTCCTTATTTTTAAAGAGGTTTGATAGAGGGAACTGTAACTGCTAACGTGTTTTATCATCCCGAAATCAAAAAGCGAAGGAAGACAGGATAGGAGAAAGCCAGCGGTTCCGAGAACGAACCTTATCCGTTAAGGACAAAATCCGCCCCGGGCGGGATTCGAACCTGCGACCTAGCGCTTACAAGGCAGAGCTTTTAAGCTAACTAGGCTGGCAAACCAGAAGTTATATAGATATTTCTCCCACAAAATCTGAACCTAAGGCAGTGGACCACTCCAAGTGCCACTCACTTCTCACGACCAACGTTCCGCAGGGGATCTCGTTAAAATTTTGATTGATCTCCGACATTTAACGCACAACACATGCCGTTTGCTGCCTGGTCTCTCATTTGTCTGTGCATATAAGGAGACAGGGGTAGCATTCATTTGTCTGTGCAGGAAGGAGTGGGGGGGGCTGTCTGTCGATAATTATTTACAACTCAAGAACCGTTTTATCTGATTAGAAATGTTTCCAAGAGTTTGAAAGGGGTAGCAACACCCTCCTTGTCATATTCCTATAAGTCACATAGTTGAAAAACACTTAAATACAGAACCAGCGACAATTGTTTCAGTACAAATTCAGTCTCATGACAATAAATAATTTTAATGATACCCCAGGCAATGTATTTCTAGTTCCTAACATACTTCATTGATGCAATGCGGCTCGTGATGTGCCGAACGAAGCAACGTCGAGCGTGGAGGGTGTCTGGTTGGGTGACAGGGAAAGTAACTTACCCTCTGAGAAAAGAAAGGATTAATTCATTGATGGCTTCAGGATACTGATGGAAAATACCTAATCTACTGAAGTCAACTCTTCGGAAAATGGTTTTATCTCCTGCAGCGAAGGCAAAATTTGCTAACATACTTCATTGATGCAATGCGGCTCGTGATGTGCCGAACGAAGCAACGTCGCGCGTGGAGGGTGTCTGGTTGGGTGACAGGGAAAGTAACTCACCTTCTGAGAAAAGAAAGGATTCATTCATTGATGGCTTCAGGATACTGATGGAACATACCTAATCTACTGAAGTCAACTCTTCGGAAAATGGTTTTATCTCCTGCAGCGAAGGCAAAATTTGAGCGATTGATGATTGTCGATGATATCGCGAGGGAAGACCATCTCCCATCCATTTATTTGGCAAGTATACATACAGGGTGCGCCAGAAAAACACTGACAACGGCTCAGGGTAGGTAGATATCATTTCCAACAAAGTTCTCTGGGTCATATTCCTAAAGAAGCCGAAGTTTGGAAAATGACCCAGAGAACCTTGTTGGAAATGATGAGAGCTACCTACCCTGAGCCGTTGTCTGTGTTTTTCTGGCGCACCCTGTATAGGCCAGGCATCTTCCAGAGAACCTTGTTGGAAATGATGAGAGCTACCTACCCTGAGCCGTTGTCTGTGTTTTTCTGGCGCACCCTGTATAGGCCAGGCATCTCTTCAGGATCTCTACGCGACGTGTGTGCACCTCCCGGCCCGCTTGATGTAATAGCCACCAATTCAATACTACATACATTACTACCCGTGGCGCCCGTACATACATAGGATGCGTCATACATCAGTCGGCCTTATTATTTGAAGTTGACGTTGAAACTGCATGGTGCATATTACACATGACAGATCTAATCACTCGGCAGGCATGGTAGAAGAGAAGATAGGCAGATACCATAGATCGAGATGTAGAATAGAGGTTAGGTACAATAAAAATGTGAAGATACTCGTACCAGTAGAGTATAGAATAGATATAAAATAGTTCTTGTTACAACTTGGTTTTTTTGGTGGAATAGGTTTGGTTTGGAATGGCCAGGAAAGGAAAGAAAACGATACAGCTTTCTGGCCAAACGGATGTCTAGCTCAACGTCGTGTCGTCGTCATTATAGGTAGTACATTCTCTTGAACTGTGTCCTTGTTACTTGCTCAAATCATCCCATTATTCTACCATCTCAATATTTACACATACCAAAATACCTTACAAATCACGTCCAACTTGACTCTTTTATGTACAATTTTACATAAATCTAAATATTCTAAAGGTTGGTCTACACGACAGTTGACCGAAGTCGATCGACATCTACTGACCTGGCGTAGACGTTTTAGGACACAAGAAATTCAGTCTGATTTTTGTCCGTCAAACCTGCTATGGCGATGAGTTTCCAGCTTTCCAGTTCCAGCACCTAAACCACGGATTTCAGATTCATGTCATGTTTAGGGCATCAAAGATGAAGATGTAAAAAGAGGCAGTAAAGTGGTAATGGTAAAATACCTCAACTGGAAGGTGACATAAGAAGCTTATGAGAAGACACATTGCTCAAATGACCTTGCAAATCCCGATTCCCAATGGTAGGGGTAATCAAATCCACGGATCTGGTTTTGTGAAATCGTAAATTGTACTGAGGACTTTGACAATGGCAGAGCACAACAAATCATCAATCATTATCAGCGTATTGAGTGTCAAACGTAATTATGATCGGTATTGGGCGGTCTTCCAGATGTTCCCTGCGGTGAAGACCAGTGGCGAAGTGACGAGATTTAAGCTTTTTTTTTGAAGAGGTTTAATAGGGGGAACTGCACCTAACTGCTAGGGTCTTATCGTCCCGAAATGGATGACAGGAGGAAGACAGGATAGGAGGAAGCCAGCCGTTCCGAGAACAAACATTATCCGTTCAGGAAAAAAATCCGTCCCGGGCGGGAATCGAACCCACGGCCTAGCGCTCACAAGGCAGACAAGCTACCTATCAAGCTAACTAGGCTGGCGAGGTTGTTTTAATCCTGATTTCTTAGGCCAATCTTCTGAGAATGAGAAAGCGATAATCTATATAGTTTGGAGTACGTCTCCAACTTGTGGAGGAGAAAGATTATATGAGAGAAGAGGACACTGACTCCGTGACTCCCTCACAAGTCACAAGCATATAAATATCATGTCCCCTGATGAATTTTTCACATCCGCCTCTACTTTGTCCTAATATGATCGACCCCATCTGGTTTCAAATAGGCATCGATGTAATTGATGATGGATTTGAATTCAATTCGTGATAATTGATTATTTTATTTTTATTTTTAACTTTACGATCAGTTTTTTTTTCTTCTTTTTTGCATGATTGCTTGAAATTTGATAGAAGTCCTTTGATGACAAGTTGTGAAATAATCTTGATGTAAGTAAGTAATAGAATTGTTACTCTTGAAAATTAGGTCATAGGGCGTAACGGAATGTTTGATGCTCAGGTAACGAAGTCTAATCGCATTTTATCTTTTGTTGAACAAGATGTTTCTTTTTGTTCAACAAAATCTACCAGAAAGTCTAGAAACTGTAAAAATGATGAGTAGATGGCTATATCTACTTAGGTAGGTAGGTACATAACTCATAATAAACCTGTATTAGGTAAAAATACATTACATTATGCTTTATGTACTACGAAATTTCAATTTCATATTGAATGTCAGCATTCAGCAATATCGTACCTCTCCCCCATTTTTTTTTATTTTTTTTATGATTTCAAGAGAGAAACTCGAAGTTTTTTTGAAACACTTCCAACAAATGATCCTCTCTCCTCCTCTCCTGATGAATGATGTTCCATTACGTCACTAGATCCCTCGGGATATTCCAAATTGAAACAGGAAGACCGAAGTAAAGGTGTTGAATAAAATGTAAACAATACAACATGTTACAATGTTTAGTACAACATGTGTTATATTTGTATATCAAGTGTTTAACACCTAGTAGGATATATTTTATTGCGTGTACGAGTATTATGTCTTGTCTACTGATATGGATAAGGATTGGATTGGTGTTGGTTTGTTACCATGGTAATTGCGAACTTCCTTGATTGTTTTGATATGAATAGCGAGCAGAGATCAATCAGTGGCGGAGAATCAGTTAGGGAGAAGGGAAGACGACGTCTTTTGAAAGTTGAGAGTATACGCAAAAGGATGAATGGGTTACGCTAAACGGGGAGTAGACTAACTTTTTGCCGGGGACTGTAGGTAAACAGGGAGCAGACAAGCAAATCCCACAATTAGCTTAGCAGGCTCAGACAGTTTAAATGGGGTTTTAAAAGACAAAACCAAGTCCCACGATGGTTGATCGCACATCAGTGTATGATGTTTAGGACAAGTCAGCCCAACCTGGGAGGAGACCATCAAACCCCCTGCTTTAGCTAAGCTACATAATTGTTAAAACAAAGGGATGACTTACTGCATAACATTACTTCCCGGTGTGAACTTTAGCTTTCCATGCAATGTGTCGCCACATCTTCCTGTCTTTGGCTTTCTCTCTCCATCCCTTCACACCAGTTGCCCGTAGATCTTTGGTGGGACGGAATCCGTAATTGAAATTTCAACTTAAGTGGACTGAACTCGTAAAAAATGTCAATGGGATGGAACTCGTCACCTCTGCTTTGGTGAAACAGTCTAGCCAGCGTGACCTTCCTCTCTCACGCCTCTCCACTGGTCTCGGTAGTTGTGGTTCATTTATTTTTCATATGTGAATTTGATTTCTTTTCCACCTCCACATGTCTTACTCTCCCATCCACCAACATAACCCCGAGGGCAAACTCGCTGGAGGAGGAGAAGGAGGAGAAGGAAGAGGAGGAGGAAGAGTAGGAGGAGGAGGAGAGTTGTAAGTGGAAATATTCATGAGAACTCTTTTTACAAAAGGTCTTGTCAGGTTACTATGAGTGTCGGCTAAGCATGGGTACTTGGAGCTCCAAGGGTGTCCTCAGGTTTCTTTCTGAAACCTTCTGTGTCTAACTGGATATTGCTGAAGGTGTTGTTGAAGATTTGGCGATTGGTAATCAACCAGACTGGGATAATGGTCCTTTTCCTTTGGCTCGCCCTGAACTGCGCTGCGATCAAATCGGCTAAGCATGGGTACTTGGAGCTCCAAGGGTGTCCTCAGGTTTCTTTTTGAAACCTTCTGTGTCTAACTGGATATTGCTGAAGGCGTTGTTGAAGATTTGGCGATTGGTAATCAACCAGACTGGGATAATGGTCCTTTTCCTTTGGCTCGCCCTGAACTGCGCTGCGATCAAAAATCGTGATTGTGAGGGTCAGGTGAATGAGGTGAATTTGGACATTTGGTAGTGCCGAATAAGGTTTAATAGGAAAATAGTTCAATATGAAATTATCAAGTTATGATATGGTCATATCCAAATTTCCATGAAAAATGGAAAACCAAAACAAAGATTGGTGGCAAATATTGTGATCAATATAGTTTCTTAGATTAGGGGGTTGATGACGAAGATCTCATGTGACTCAATGTCTACTAGTCCTACACTGTTGTTTTTGAGTCAACTCATTGTCGGCGAGTTCTCTGCGATCAAAAATCGTGATTGTGAGGGTCAGGTGAATGAGGTGAATTTGGACATTTGGTAGTGCCGAATAAGGTTTAATAGGAAAATAGTTCAATATGAAATTATCAAGTTATGATATGGTCATATCCAAATTTCCATGAAAAATGGAAAACCAAAACATCAAAACAAAGATTGGTGGCAAATATTGTGATCAATATAGTTTCTTAGATTAGGGGGTTGATGACGAAGATCTCATGTGTCTCAATGTTTACTAGTCCTACACTGTTGTTTTTGAGTCAACTCATCGGCGAGTTCTCATGAAAACACACTTGCATTTCCATTAGTTCCAATTCTACATGACAAATGGAAATATCGCCATTAAAATAATGGACATAGTCGTTCCCACAATACCGTTCACAATTAAAACGCACTTGAAATTCAATTGACTCTACCAGCATAACTAGAGACTAGAGATTTTATTTGATTATTTATTATTATTGGGTTCAGAAGTGTTTTCAGGGGAGAGAAGGGTTAAATTTGAATTTTATTTGGTGGTGCCGAATAAGGTTTAATATGAAAATAGTTCAATACCTATGAAATTATCCAATTATGATATTGTCATATCCAAATTTCTATGAAAAATGGAAAACCAAAACAAAGATTGGTGGCTATATTGTGATCAATATAGTTTCTTAGATTGGGGGGTTGATGACGAAGATCTCATGTGACTCAATGTCTACTAGTCCTACACTGTTGTTTTTGAGTCAACTCATTGTCGGCGAGTTCTCATGAAAACACACTTGCATTTCCATTATTTCCAATTCTACATGATGACAAATGGAAATATCGCCATTAAAATAATGGACATAGTCGTTCCCACAATACCTACAGTTCACAATTAAAACGCACTTGAAATTCAATTGACTCTACCAGCATAACTAGAGACTAGAGATTTTATTTGATTATTTATTATTATCATTCATCGAATCTTCTCTCCTCCGGAATAAACACAAGAGAGTTTCCTATTATGCAAGGGTCATTTCCTGGAAAACCTACGAAGTGAAGAACTTTTATGTGCACGATTGCAATTTGGAAGTTTTTGCAAACGCAGGCTATGTATCAAGTACTGATGCATCATCCCTATTCAAATGGAAGGTCAAGTGCAGCGGAAAAATTCAATACTTCTCTTTGACAGTACAGACATGCTATTGCACAGACCCTAAGAACATTCTTAGGGGACAAACTACATGATACAGAATTACCTACAGAGCCTTTAGTCAAATACTTCTATCGTTTTGATACATTACATTGCAATGGAGTCTTTTCTTACAAAATTTCTTTGTGTGGAGTCCAGAATTGTGTTAACCATAACTGCTTGTCACAAAATGTCGTTCCCCACTTGATATTTTACACTAAATTTAATGACTTGACTTGCACGCTTGCACCAACCTCCAGATTCAAAGCTCACAATGGTAGCCACTTCACCACTGAGGTGAGTATGTAGGACTATTGCAGATTGCACCCTTATTCAATAGGTAGGTAGGTATAGAGAATTTAAAAAAAAAAAACATAGAGAGAACTGTAACTCATCATCCTGAAATAAAAGAGACAAGGAGGACAGGACGTGAGAATATCAGCCGTTCCGAGAACGAACCTTATTTACTCAGGATATATCGCATCGCAACATCCCGACCTCACGAGGTCCTTTGCTTGCTCTTGCAAATTGAATTTCAGAGGAAAAAGCTTTGCATGGGAACTCTCGGAAAGCGCTTCATTTACATTTGTTTCTCGGAACTGCAGGGAAATTTCACTCGGATTCCGCCTTTAATTAATTGATTCATTCATCGAATCTTCTCTCCTCCGGAATAAACACAAGAGAGTTTCCCATTATGCGAGGGTCATTTCCTGGAAAACCTACGAAGTGAAGAACTTTTATGTGCACGACTACACTTTGGAAGTTTCGGCAAACGCAAGCTATGTATCAAGTACTTATGTATTGATGTATTATTCTAGTAAAGTAGAAGGCGGAGTGGCACGACGGACAAATTCAATGCTTCTCTTTGACAGTACAGACATGCTATTGCACAGACCCTAAGAACATTCTTAGGGGACAAACTAGATGAAACATGATACAGAATTACCTACAGAGCCTTTAGTCAAATACCTCTATCTTTTTGATACATTACATTGCAATGGAGTCTTTTCTTACAAAATCCCCCCCGGGGCCTTGTTTTTGTGATAATACATTAAAGTTTATTACGTTAGGAGCTAGGGCCGGGGTCTACTCCCTGCAGAGTTGTCACATCATCAAACTCAACATATCCTGCTTCTAAAAACTTTGCGGACAACTTTTGTGTCACCTCTAATGCCCGGTTTTACCGAATTTGAATTGAGATTAAACGAGGATTTCCCTTAATGGTCGACCTTGGGTTGAACTCAATGCTGACATAGGTAATCCACGGTACCTACCGAACTACCTACCTATTTAAGGTCATCTGATACAGTAGCCAGGAGTTCGATCAACTGTAAACTTGAATCAAAAAGCTCCCCCAAAAGGCCTAGAGCCCATTCCAATAATAAATCAGTAAGGACCTACAATCTGGTCTACTCAGTAAGGACCTCTCGCAAAAGTACGTTTCAACTTCAACCGAAGCCATAAAAAAGGTATAAATACTATAATAAAGAAGTGTATATGTATCCAATTTTATTTTATTGTCCAAAACCCCAGGACTTCACAAGGCGAAATTCCTTCATCTGAACTGTAGATGACCTTGTGGGAGGTAAAACCAAAATACCGGTACGGAACCCAAGTATGGCCCGTGGTTAATTTATGACCCTGTAGACATAAATTTGACTATAGGGTTACCTCTAAGATCTTTTTGGAAATTTAAAATTTGAAAAAATAAATAAAATCATATTAGATAGCTATTAAATTTGGAACAGGTACCTATGTATACCTACGTATATATACCTATCTAGGTACGAAGTACCTATTATGAATAAAACAGATACACTTTTGGAGAGATATTTAAGAGGTAGGTAGTTAGGTACCTATAAAAAGTTTTTGAATGCAAAAATCCCATATTTAAACAAAAGGAATTTCGAAAATAAACTTTCTATAGGTAGGTACTCTTAAAGTTCTTCTTTTTATTCCTGAGAGGGAAAATTATTCAGTTGAGGATTTTTCGAGAGACAAAAGTTTAATTTCTGTATCATTTTCTCTATGTACGTACCTATCTAGGTACGAAGTACCTATATTATGAATTAAAACAGATACTTTTGGAGAGATATTTATGAGGTAGGTAGTTAAGTACCTATAAAAAGTTTTTGAATTCAAAAATCCCAAATTTAAACAAAAGAAATTTCGAAAATAAACTTTCTATAGGTATTCTAAAGTTCTTCTTTTTATTCCTGAGAGGGAAAATTATTCAGTTGAGGATTTTTCGAGAGACAAAAGTTTAATTTCTGTATCATTTTCTTCTGACAAATTAGTTTGACTGTTCTGGAGATCATTATCTCGAATCAAGAATGAGGTTTCTCACTGTTCTGTGACGTAATTTTCGAGCATTCTAATGTGATTTTTAAAAATGACCACGTTTTGGAGTGCCTATTTTTTATATTTTACTGATGTCACCTTGTACAATGGGTAGTAGTAAGTGGAGGTACTTTTCATCTGTTCTGTTATCGTATTTCTATTAACCGTACCTTATATCGAGCATAAATATTAGTCATGTGTAAACATCATCTTTTTACTTTTTATTCAAATCCTTGTCCCATTACCTACATATTTATGTTCCTACCACTCTTTGAACTTTAATTTTATTCAAATCACTCATTGAATAGAAATGGTTTACGGTTTAAACTCACAATAATCTTCTCCTTGTTATTTTACATTACTTTAAAATGAATTTTACTTTACTCGTTTTTTATCAGGCTTGATTTTACAGGTTTATGTGAGGTTTGACGGGGTCGAGTGGATTGGAACAGATCACATGCCTTCGGGCACACTCCATTTTTCAAGGGTCTAGGTTTAACTTGTCTTTGGGATCAATTTTATTTAATTTGATAGACAGAACTACGTAAGGTCTTAAGGTGGCGTTCCGATCCTAGCTGCCGGGTCGCGCGACTTCCATTACAAACTTCCAGTCGAACAAATTATTACAAAAATAGTATTTTAAAATAATCACATGAAAACCTCACGGGCAGCGCGACCACACTGCTCTCAGAGCGACCTGAGCGACTGGGCAGCGCGACCCGGCAGCTTGGTTCGGAAAGTACTTCATAAGAATACATAGGAAGCAGTAGGCAGCGGTCGCACAGCTGATGAGGTTTCTGACTGTTCTGTTGTAGAATGTGATTTTTAAAAATGACCACGTTTTGGAGTACCTATTTTTTATATTTTACTGATGTCACCTTGTACAATGGGTAGTAGTAAGTGGAGGTACTTTTCATCTGTTCTGTTATCGTATTTCTATTAACCGTACCTTATATCGAACATAAATATTAGTCGTGTGTAAACATCATCTTTTTACTTTTTATTCAAATCCTTGTCCCATTACCTACGTATTTATGTTCCTACCACTCTTTGTTACTTTTTATTCAAATCCTTGTCCCATTACCTACATATTTATGTTCCTACCACTCTTTGAACTTTAATTTTATTCAAATCACTCATTGAATAGAAATGGTTTACGGTTTAAACTCACAATAATCTTCTTCTTGTTATTTTACATTACCTACTTTAAAATGATTTTTACTCTACTCGTTTTTTGTCAGGCTTGATTTTACAGGCTTATGAGGTTTGATGGGGTCGAGTGGATTGGAACAGATCACATGCCTTCGGGCACACTCCATTTTTCAAGGGTCTAGGTTTAACTTGTCTTTGAGATCAATTTAATTTGATAGACAGAACTACGTAAGGTCTTATAGTCCCAAAATCCAAAAAGGGAGTAAGACAGCCGTTCCGAGAACCCTGCCCTGAATTTTATGTGAAGTTAGAAGCATTTGGTTTATAACTCGATGTCTTGTGTCTGTTTGTCACTAATGGCTTTGGTGTACGAGTACTTCTGTTGTAAGAAAAGATTATAGTAGTTCCTATTTATCCAGATTCCAGATCCACTCATATATATATACCTAGTTGATCTATAAAAATTAATTAATCAAAAAATCCCGCTGTTGATGTATGATTTAAATCCTACATCCTCTTAACAGTGTTATCTTGGGCTTTATTTGATAAGAACTTACCTATGTAGCTCTTAGCTCAATGATTTGTACGTAATGTCATTAAATATCTTTGAACATTTTCAAAGATATTTTGTTTTTATGTGTTTTTCTGTAGGTACTTTGGTCTGACACTTTCAAAGATTGGTCAATATTGGACAGTGAGTTTTATCATAAGGCTATAGAAATAACAAGATTTTTTCTACATAACAAGATCATTAAATTCAAAAGTGGTTCGTGGCTTGAGAAATTTTGGGAACTCTTGATCTAGAGAAAGTGAAAAATCCATAGCGGGGAAAAACAAGATTTTGCTTTTCATTTAGGTACATTAATATTAAGACTCGTATAACATTGAACAGAGGTGTAGTTTTAGTGGAACAGTATACATATGCTGTTGTTTTAGTGGAAAAGTTGAAACTATAGATAGGTACCTACATACATAAGAGTGGAGCCAGGTATTACTTACGTATACATACATAGGTACAACTTTACTTGGAAAAGTTACCTTGAAAATACCTAACAATAGGCTTGCCAAATATCCAAAATGTCGATTCGGGACGCGAATCCGCGAACATAATTGCCAAATCCGCGAACATAATCGCAAAATCCGCGAACAAAATCGCCAAATCCGCGAAAATAATCGCGAAATCCGCGAAAATAATCGCGAAATCCGCGAAAATAATCGCGAAATCCGCGAAAATAATCGCGAAATCCGCGAAAATAATCGCGAAATCCGCGAAAATAATCGCGAAATCCGCGAAAATAATCGCGAAATCCGCGAAAATAATCGCGAAATCCGCGAAAATAATCGCGAAATCCGCGAAAATAATCGCGAAATCCGCGAAAATAATCGCGAAATCCGCGAAAATAATCGCGAAATCCGCGAAAATAATCGCGAAATCCGCGAAAATAATCGCGAAATCCGCTCCCTCTCCTTTTTCTTCTCCTTACCTTATTTTCCTTCTTATATTCTCTTTTCCTTCATCTTCCACCCTCCATGTTCGCATTCTTCCATTTTTGAGTTCTGTTTTTAACGTTTTCCCAGAACGCTCTCTCTCTCTCTCATCTCTCTCTCTCTCTCATCTCATCTCTTCGTCTCTGTCTCTCCCCCTAGAGCATAAAAGGAATATCGCTGCCAAATTGCAGCTTGCTAGGTGTGGTGGTTCTCGAGATAGGGCGATCAGTGTGTGAAATGTGAATGAGTTCTCGTTCTTATAATATAAGATTTACTAGCTGAATTCCGTCGCTTCGCTCCGGAATCCCGCTAGTTCATCCCGAGGCATGGCCAAGCTTGTGGAAAAGGCATGGCCGAACTTGTATTTTTATCAAACTAAAAACATAAACGAAACTCAATATTAGGCGAGCGAGGAAAAGTTTTCTCTCCCTCAGTCTCTGCACTCTGTGTATTTCTTATGGTGATTTTAGCGATCAAAAATTGATCATATCTCAGGATCGGTTTAGATTTTCGCAAAATCCTTTCTTATTGCACACCTAGACCATAAAAGGAATATTCCTACCAAATTTCAGCTTTCTAGGTGTTGTGGTTCAGGAGATAGAGCGATCAGTGTGTGAACTATGAAATGTGAATGAGTGAATGGATCTCGTTCTTATAATATAAGATTTCTTTAAGAAATTCTTCGTCCCCCTCCCTATACCTTTGCTACCGACTACGCGCTATACTGAAAGTCGTACAAGTGGAGTATGAGACCAGCCTAACTCTCAAAGGTCTGTCCGCTTTTACCAAAAAAGGCTTCAGCATTCTGCAAGATTTCAATTCTGTATCTAATACTTATTCCTGTGACCATCCATCAGATTCTTCAATTGATACTTCAATACCACCTTGGAAGATCAAAAGCCACATTCTCATGAATGTGTGTATCGTATAATAATATGTGCAATCGCCTCTATCAATATATCAGTTTGTATTAGCTGATGATAACGTCAATTGCATCTCCTGTAACCAAACAAGGTTTCGTATAATGTAATTAAATTGACAAGCCAATGACTCCGTATAGATTAGAGGGTTTTATTAATGAACATGAAGATTGTGCAAATCATGCTGGCCATTCCAGCATCTGATTTCATTAAAATAAATCACTCATTAATCCTTCCTCATGGGCAGTTGTGAGCTGTATAAGGCTCTTGTAGACTGTTCGTTGGGTGTGATAACTGTTCACGAGATTTTGCCATAGAATTACTTGACGAGAAAGTGAGAACCATAGAAGTGAGTAGAGCCGGGGAAGACCACAGAAGACTTGGAGAAATTGTGTCATAAAGGATATGAGAGAAAAGGGTGTGACAGTAGCAGAGGCACAAGACCGAGCGACTTTAAGGAGACTGACTAAAAATGTCGACCCAGCTTGACTAGGAACTTCAGTAACGACAGAAACCCATCAATGGCCTTTATTTTCAGGTTCATACAAAAAAAAAACAGTACTGAAATGACAGACAATGCCTGATCGGGGCTTTTCGCTACAACCAAAATGTCATCGACGAAAACTATCACGTAATCGTGAGCGAGGTCGCCTAGGGCTTCCATAACGGCTCGTTGGAAAACGCTTCCTGCGTTACGGAGTCCGAAAGGGACGGCTAAGTACTCCCAAGTACCATGGTAGGTAATGAAGCTGGTCTTTTCTACAGAATCAGCGTGGACTGGAATTTGATGGTAGCCACTGGCCATATCTAATGAAATGTAAAATTTTGCGCCACTTAACCTGGCTATCTGATCCTGTATCAGGGGAAATTTCAGCTTTCTAGGTGTTGTGGTTCTCGAGATAGAGCGATCAGTGTGTGAACTATGAACGAGTGAATGGATCTTGTTTTTACAATATAAGATTGTAAGTCGATTAACTCAAATTTCAAAGAACATCTGTTCAGGTACCTATCTTGAGAAAATTACGCAATTTTTCAACTTCTTCATAGGTATTACTATCAGATGCTTTTACATTTGGTTCCCGTTTTGACGGATCCCCTAGGAACTAGGAATCTATCCCGTGAAGTGACGTGATGATAGTGCGATTCTACCTTGAGACGAGCGACTCTTGTGTGAGAGGTCTGTTGTCTGTATCATTTTCATAGGTCTGACTTTTCAGGCGGCATCGCGCTAATAACTACGCTTGCAATGTGCGACAGGCCTTACTTTCTTATTAGTTCGTTGTGACTTTTCAGTCCTATGTTGACAGTATAAACAAGGTATATTAGTACATTGGGACTTTCTGTCCAACTCCTTGTCATTTGCATATGTAGAGAGAAAAGTACAACTACTTATGAGTATCCTAGAGCTGTGTACCCGAGTCCCGAGTGAATGAATAATTATTATCGGTTTTAATAGATTTAGTAGTGCCGGCGTTTGGTGTATTCCTGTACGAGTTTAGAGATTTAAAATTGATCAAAGATTACAAAGAGATAATACCGTTCCCCGGTTAATAAACCTAGATTTCATGACTTCATTTGAACTCGAACCACCAGCCTATCGATACCCGACCCGTATGTAACCACTACACCACAGAAGTTGGTTTTTATCTCATTAACGACATGACCTCTACTCCACTGAAATTAGTTGGTTATTGATGGTAATACTGAGAAGAGAACACCCGATCAAAACATCAAAATGGTCCCAAAATTAAAACCTTTCGTCTTGGTCAAAAATCAAAAACACCACCAGGAAATGTGTTCCAGTGTTCGTCACTGGTCAGTTCTCGTGCTATTATTGAACTCTCAACGTACACCAGGAAATGTGTTCCAGTGTTCGTCACTGGTCAGTTCTCGTGCTATTATTGAACTCTCAATGTATATCATTCAGCTACAACCTAGTATCTGAACCTGTTGGGTTTATTTCTCATGAAAGCTTTCAGAGAGATTTGGGCAGACCACATTTATCTCGAAGATAAGACACGAGTGGACTCAATCGAGGAAACAACTTCCCACTCAATTCTGAGTGATTTGGAGCCGAAATAACGGACCCAAATTTGGATCCAATTTGTCAATAATGAAGACGTAAAGATAAGGAAGATGAATATTGAATAAGGAAAAAGGAGAACGTCAGAACGTGGGAGATAATGTGGAACCAAAATTGATACATCAGAAATTCAGAAAGAATATTGTCAAGTTTTTGCTGAAATACATGATTATAAGATGGTATACTCATACTCGATCTATCAGGTATTTCTGAATAGTAATTATCTAATTATAATATTTTTATTCTACTAGTCAACAGCTATACAGCCCAGCAGTAATAATGACAATGCCTGAAGAGTGACGTGAAGTGACGTGATGGTAGTGTGATTCTACCTTGAGACGAGCGACTCTTGTGTGAGAGGTCTGTATCATAGGTTTGGCTTCTCGGGCGGCATCGCGCTAATAACTACGCTTGCAATGTGCGACAGGCCTTACTTTCTTATTAGTTCATTGAGACTTTTCAGTCCTATGTTGACAGTATAAACAAGGTATATTAGTACATTGGAACTTTCCGTCCAACTTCTTGTCATTTGCATATGTCGAGAGAAAAGTACAACTACTTATGAGTATCCTATAGCTGTGTACCCCAGTGAATGAATAATTATTATCGGTTGTTATAGATTTAGTGGTGGCGACGTTGTTTTGTAATCCTGTATGAGTTTAGAGATTTGAAATTGGTCAAAGAACTCAAAGAGAATATCGGTCCGTGGTTAATAAACCTAGCTAGATTTTATGGACTTCATTTGAGCTCGAACCACCAACCTCCTGATCCGAAATCCACCACGCTAACCACCGCGTCACTGAGGTTGGTTGGTATCTTACATGACCTCTACTCCACTGAAATGAGTTGGTTATTTTTGATAATATCAACTTCTGAGGGGAGAACACCTGATCAAAATATCAAAACTACCTCAAAATCAAACGTTTTGTCTTGGTCGAACATCAAAAACACCACCAGGAAATGTGTTCCAGTGTTCGTCACTGGTCAGTTTCTCGTGCTATTATTGAACTCTCAACGTACAGGTTTGTATATCATTCAGCTACAACCTAGTATCTGAACCTGTTGGGTTTCTCTCTCATGAAAGCTTTCAGAGAGATTTGGGCAGACCACATTTATCTCGAAGATAAGACACGAGTGGACTCAATCGAGGAAACGACTTCCCACTCAATTCTGAGTGATTTGGAGCCGAAATAACGGACCCAAATTTGAATCCAATTTGTCAATAATGAAGACGTAAAGATAAGGAAGATGAATATTGAATAAGGAAAAAGGAGAACGTCAGAACGTGGGAGATAATAATTATGGAACCAAAATTGATACATCAGAAATTCAGAAAGAATATTGTCAAGTTTTTGCTGAAATACATGATTATAAGATGGTATGGTATATACGCATACTCGATCTATTAGGTACCTATCTCTGAATAGTAATTATCTAATTATAATATTTTTATTCTACTAGTCAACAGCTATACAGCCCAGCAGTAATAATGACAATGCCTGAAGAAACAGTAGAACATGTTGCTTGGAGAAACGATGAGTGTGGTGTCCCTTAGGATGGGCGACCAGATGGTCAAAAGGCCAATGTGTAAAGTACTTACTTAAATTTCAATCTCTATGGAGTCACCAAAAACATTTTTGCACAAATTGGTACCTATACCTAGTCTATTTTTAATGTAGGTACTTAACATTTATAACAAAAAATAATCACATAAAAAATAAAATAAGGGTCACAGCTTCTGGAACACCCTAGAGGCCTAGAGGAACCCTTTCTGTAGTTATTTTACTAAACATTGAGATCACCAATTAATTAATTGGGAATACAGTTAAACCTGGATAAAGAGCAAAACTGGAAAAAGAGGAAAAAAATCGTGGTCCCTTCATTTTTGACAAGGTACTCTAAAGAGTATTTTTTTTTTCAATATAAAGAGCAAAATATCCTTTGTGGTACGTCCCTGCAGTAGAAATCCCCATACAAATCAAGTTCCCCCTCAGGCTCGGCAGGATCAAAGTCTGAGGTGTTACCATCCAATAACATTTGCAAAATGGCATCATTATCGGACTACAAAGAGTGTGTCCACACGTGTGGACGTCGGGCGTTTATTACTACACAAGCAAATTTTCCTTGGGCGTCAGGAGGGTATAAAAATTATAATTTTGAAAGACTATTGATATTTATCATACCTACTTGGAATTTTGATGATATTGTTCATCTTCTCATTACAACAATAGATAATGATTCAATCATGTTTCTAAAAATAGAAAACGCTGGTTTCTACCTCTGATATAACTGTTTAGTGTTTAGTCATCTATAGCCTTCCGGTCAGTCTACGTTGTACAGATTACACGGATTTGGATTTATAAATAAAAATGACCGTGTATCAAAACATTGCCTCTAGGTATGATAGAGGTGTAAAGCTCCGTGTTTTATTATCAATTTATACCTGCATAATTCCATGCATTTAGCCCATATCCTCTGCATTTTTAAAATTAACGCAAAACCTGCATTGGGAACAGAACAACCAAGCCAAATCCAAGGAAAAGAGGAGGTGGGTTCTACTTGGTTTTCTGCCTCCTTTTCGGAAGATTATTCCACTAAAAGTTTAATCAATAAATGAAAATATTATTTATTTATTTATTCACACGCTAAGCAGCAAGGCCATGTGTGGAAGAAAAATAATATTACAAGTTTTTCAGGTAATTGTTTCTTTTAAGAAACTTTATGGTTCCTTCGTCGTCTTTCAGAATGTCTGAGATGCTGTCCGACGTGAAGCTGGGGGGTCTGAAACGCATATTTCTGCACGAGATCAGGATATGTATAAATGAAAATATAATTGTAAATAAAAATATAGTTTGTACCACAACTCTCCAATGCAATGGTTAGCCTGATTTTGATGAAATTTGGCAAAAATGTTCAATAGATGAAGGAAATTTTCTCATTGAATTCAAGCCCGATCCAATCTGGGGCTCCGTAAAAGCACTTTTTCTGAGTGAGTCCTTAACTTAACTGAACCACTAGTCTAATCATGAATTTTATTTCTCTGAATACGAAATGGATTTTCTCTTTGGCGGTACCGCGTACTACTCAATATTCAACGGTGTTGTTGTATGTGTCCGAAGCGCATTCATTCATTTTTAATAACAGAGATTTCGATATGATAGACCATTACTATGATGTTACTATGGAACTATGGTCCAGCTCAGTGTGTGGCCCGTGCAACAACTTGAAATATTGGATACATTTTTGCTTGAATTATTCCAATATTGACACCTGTATAAAAATACCTTCCATAATCTCTTTCAGCTTGGCTCTTTTAGATATGTTTGAGTCACCAAAAATGTAGGTACCTATATCTATACATAGGTAATGGTCTCATTTGTATCCATCCACCCATTCCACCCTGTTTCGGAGGGGGTCCTGGCACAGACAACTAAGACCAGACTTCGGTTTTAAAAAGATCAGAATCGGCAACAAAGGCAGCCATTACCGTTGTTTCTTAGTATGTACCGACCTACAAGCATGCAGTAGAACCACAGATTTCTTGGATCCTATATAAAAAGAAGTATAAAAGTCCCTGCATTCAATGTACATCGAGATCTAAAAATGGACATCCAGATCTCATCATGACGAAAGAGAAAAATAAAATTGATGGCAAACATTAAAACAAACAATTTTCTGTAATAAAACTCGAAATAAATAATAAAACAGTGAAACGCTCGCTCTATCAACAAGAAATGCTATTTGCCAAAACTTATTTACTTTATCTTAATGCTTTATTGCATTTTATATTTACTCGAAATTTTATTTGTTTTAGAAATGATCAGCACTGATGTTGTGTCTGATTATTTATTAGATTTACTAATCTTGCCTTGTTCTGTACTGTTTCAGGTAAATGGAAGTTCCAGAATAACTGTCTCTATCTCTACTAACAGCAGTAGTGAGTTGTCCACCGTCTCTAGAGACCACATTATTCTTTCGGTCGTGATTCAAGAATAGGTGAGTGAAAACTTACCCCAGGCCCTGGACTTGCCATGCCAGATGGACTTCTTCTGCCGGATAATGGGACTGGAAGGACCTAGAACTACGAATCAGAACATACAATGTACATACCTACAACTCGTGTCCGTCCTAACTCCTGAGTCACTCGTACAACCTCGCTCGGTGCAATAAAATTGGGACCATTAAAAATTTAATCTGAATCCCCTACTTGGAACGCAAAATATTCAAACATAATAAGAAGCAGCTCTAGAGTTTTGATTCTTGGGCGGTTAACCCAAAATCCCTCAAGTCCCTGAACGTTGAGGAAAGTGCACATCAAGATCTCAAGATGCTTTATCTTTCCCGGATAGGATCTCTTTCTCTCTCTCCTTATCTTTCCTTCTCTCAACACACTCTCTCTCTTTCTTTCTCTTAATACGATGTTTCTCTCATTCTCCCTCTCTCTCTCCCTCCCTCTCCCCCTCCCTCTCTCTTTCTTTCTCCATCTAAAAAAGATGTTTGACAAAAGCAAAACACAAATGGACCGAAAAGAAAACGCTATCCCCGAGAAGAAAAGAAAAGCACCAAAGTTTTCCCGGGGAGTTCCCCTTCTTCTTTCTTGTTTCTTTTCTTGGGGTATGCGACCAAGTTAGATAACATTAGAAATTAGAAGACAGTTTGTCAAAACTTCCTTCATTCCCTGTGCTCCAGGAGTATCTTAGTTTCTCTCTCTCTCTCTTTCGATCTCTTTCTCTCTCTCCTTATCTTTCCTTCTCTCAACACATTCTCTCCCTCTCTCTTTCTTTCTCTTAACACGATGTTTCTCTCATTCTCCCTCCCTCTCTTTCTCCCTCCCTCTCTCTCTCTTTCTTTCTCTATCTAAAAAAGAAAATGTTTGACAAAAGCAAAACACAAATGGACCGAAAAGAAAACGCTATCCCCGAGAAGAAAAGGAAAGCGCCAAAGTTTTCCCGGGGAGCTCCCGAGATGTGATACACTTATGAGTCTGTCACATGAGAGGGAAATTCAATTTGCTTTGTTGGACCCGGGGGGATTACATGTCGCAATGTCTAGCACTACAGCAGAGATCAATCAGTGGCGGAGAATCAGTTAGGGAGAAGGGAAGATGACGTCTTTTGAAAGTTGAGAGTATACGCAAAAGGATGAATGGGTTACGCTTAACGGGGAGTAGACTAACTTTTTGCCGGGGGACTATAAATAGGTAAACACGGAGCAGACTTAAGCAAATCCTATAATTAGCTTAGCAGGCTCAGACAGTTTAAATGGGGTTTTAAAAGACAAAAAATTTGTACTCGTTTTTCGATTGCAAATATTTCAACGGGTTACTTTCTGGTGTTCTCGTGTTGACCCAGCACCTAGTAAATGGGAAGTATTGTGTCTCTTCTCGCCCATCTGATGAGAGGCATACTACGGGATGGGCATGCTACGACACAGACGTGAAGTATTGTTTCTCTTCTCGCCCATCTGATGAGAGGCATACTACGGGATGGGCATGCTACGACACAGGCCACATGCGTCTAATGTAGCAGTTGTTTCATTGCTACGAAATAAAAACGGCGGTGGAACACTCATCTTTTTAAATAAATAAATATAAAAAAAACAAGTCCCACGATGGTTGATCGCACATCAGCGTATGATGTTCGGGACAAGTCAGCCCAACCTGGGAGGAGACCATCAAAACCCCTGCTTTAGCTAAGCTACATATTAAAACAAAGAGATGACTTACTGCATAACATTACTTCCCGGTGTGAACTTTAGCTTTCGGTGCAATGTGTCGCCACATCTTCCTGTCTTTGGCTTTCTCTCTCCATCCAAACACAGCCTTAAATTCATCCAAATTCAAATTCCAGTGCAGCCTCTAGTCTCTAGTCTATAAAATGAAAACTTCAAGGCTCTTTTTCTAAATTTTGTACTAAAAACTCTCTCAAGACTTTCAAGTAAAAGATGAAAAGGGGAAAAATTATACACTTGCATTTCCATTATTTCCAATTCTATACATGACAAATGGAAATATCGCCATTAAAATAATGGACATAGTCGTTCCCACAATACAGTTCACAATTAAAACGCACGTGAAATTCAATTGACTCTACCAGCATAACTAGAGATTTTATTTGATTATTTATTATTATTGGGTTCAGAAGTGTTTTCAGGGGAGAGAAGGGTTAAGTTTGAATTTTGTCATTATTTTTAACCCAATCAGTACGACAAGCCGACAAGAGATTCATTAGTGGAAGATCTTTGTTCCAAATTGGAGAAAGCGACCGGTCTGACCCTATATAATACGGGGTAAAATTGCTTTGTTTAATTTGAATTTTGTCATTATTTTTAACCCACTGAGTACGCCAAGCCGACACGAGATTCATTAGTGGAAGATCTTTGTTCCAAATTGGAGAAAGCGACCGGTCTGACCCTATATAATACGGGGTAAAATTGCTTTGTTTACTTGGGTATTTCATAGTTGTATGTATAATGTTCGTTCTCGGAACGGCTGGCTTTCTCCTATCCTGTCTTCCTTCTCTCTTCGATTTCGGGACGATAAGACCATAGCCGATGTCGACTCACACGTCCATAATGCCTCACCAACATAGATTTTCCTCTTCGATCCACGGCCGGTCTTGGACATACCTGCAAAAATAAGGTAGAGAATAACCCGAATCAGCTAAGCAGAAGGAGTTTGTGTGATGGAGGTATTGGCCGTGGTTATGAACAGGGCCATCGTAGGACATCGTCGGACTTTTTGCGTGTAAAGTTGGCGGGAAATTCGAATTTTTGATTTTTAAATCATAGTTGTATTTGTTTTTAGAATATGGGATTGAAAACTCATTGATCATGTTGCATTTAATACAATATCAAATTCAGTGGAGTGAAAATATCCATTAAATTCATCCAAATTCAAATTCCAGTGCGGCCCCTTGTCTAGTCTATATGAAATGAAAACTTCAAGGCTCTTTTTCTAAATTTTGTACTAAAAACTCTCTCAAGACTTTCAAGTAAAAGATGAAAAGGGGAAAAATTAAATGGGCCAAAAACGGGTCTAGATTCTAAGGGACTAGAGCTGAAGGGCAGAAAGCAGCTGGAAAACAAATTTAACGAGGAAGAAATGGACGGCTGGCTACCTAAAGATCAACTGATACCTAAACAAACTGATAAGCTGTGTCCACACATAGTCGACCCCGTCGCTCGACGTCGACTGAAACCGTACATAGATTCACCTCTTCACCTCGTCGATCGATGGGGCCGACTATGTATTGTGTGGATACAGCCTTGGAAATGACCAATATACGAGTAAATTCTGAAGAAGCTGAAAGAGGTGGCGTAGTGGTCAAGACTAGGGGTCGCAATGCGGGATCCCGCAATCCCGCAATCCCGCGGGATCCCGCACCTTTTTCCAATCCCGCAATCCCGCAGTTTTTAGCTGCTGGATTATATAAACCCAGTAACACACTACACTAAATACAAGTACACTTTAGTACACTGAACCTCCATCAAACCCACTATCTCTCCTTAGAACAGACGAGCCTGATTGATTGATAGTTCTAATCAGTCTCAATTGTCATAATGCACTTTTAATGCACTTAATGACCAAAACAGAGGACAGAAATGAACATACAATTAAACTGCTGGACTATGTTTAGAATGTACGGTTTTCTTTAATAGTTACAGCAGTGTTTCTCAAACTCTGTGCCGCGGAAAGATTGGAGTCTTAAAAAGTGTGCCGCGGTGGCAACAACTTTGAGACAGTAAAGTGGTAAAATACCTCAACTGGAAGGTGACATAAGAAGCTTATGAGAAGACACATTGGCTCAAATGACCTTGCAAATTCCGATTCCCAATGGTAGGGGTAATCAAATGCACGGATCTGGTTTTGTGAAATCGTAAATTGATACTGAGGACTTTGACAATGGCAGAGCACAACAAATCATCAATCATTATCAGCGTATTGAGTGTCAAACGTACAGCATACCTATTGAATATGCCATATTCTATGGATCTATGTACAGCATTTACATTCTTATTCTATGTAGGTAGTCTATGTACAATATGGGTTGTGTTAGCGGGGTATTGTGTCAGTAAGATACTGAAATATTGCTGCTCGTGAATCAACAAAACAATTAGACACATTAATGTCGTTTCTAAGTGACTGATTGGTTCATTTGTCTAAATTAAGACCCTCAGATCTAATTTGACGAGATTTAAGCTTTTTTTGAAGAGGTTTGATAGGGGGAACTGTACCTAACTGCTATAGGGTCTTATCGTCCCGAAATGGATGAAAGGAGGAAGACAGGATAGGAGGAAGTTCCGAGAACAAACATTATCCGTTCAGGAAAAAATCCGTCCCGGGCGGGAATCGAACCCACGGCCTAGCGCTTACAACGCAGAGGTACGCGGATAAAACAAGGTTGAGAACCGCTGGTGTAGTCTTAGATTACAAGAGAGCGAGAGAGAGAGAAATATGAAGAAGAGCAAGAAGAGTTAAAGAAATAGGGCGAGAGGGAGAGAGAGAGAAAGAGAGAGAGAGTACCTACTTATGAAATTATGAGGCTGGCGAGGTTGTTTTAATCCTGATTTCTTAAGCCAATCACGGAGAATGAGAAAGCGATAATCTATATAGGTAGGTACGTCTCCAACTTCTGGAGGAGAAAGATTTCATGAGAGAGAAGAGGACACTGACTCCGTGACTCCCTCACAAGCATACATATATCATGTCATGCCCCCTGATGAATTTTTCACATCCGCCTCTACTTTGTCCTAATATGATCGACCCCATCTGGTTTCAAATAGGCATCGATGTAATTGATGATGGATTTGAATTCAATTCGTGATAATTGATTATTTTATTTTTATTTTTAACTTTACGATCAGTTTTTTTTTCTTCTTTTTTGCATGATTGCTTGAAATTTGATAGAAGTCCTTTGATGACAAGTTGTGAAATAATCTTGATGTAAGTAAGTAATAGAATTGTTACTCTTGAAAATTAGGTCATAGGGCGTAACGGAATGTTTGATGCTCAGGTAACGAAGTCTAATCGCATTTTATCTTTTGTTGAACAAGATGTTTCTTTTTGTTCAACAAAATCTACCAGAAAGTCTAGAAACTGTAAAAATGATGAGTAGATGGCTATATCTACTTAGGTAGGTAGGTACATAACTCATAATAAACCTGTATTAGGTAAAAATACATTACATTATGCTTTATGTACTACGAAATTTCAATTTCATATTGAATGTCAGCATTCAGCAATATCGTACCTCTCCCCCATTTTTTTTTATTTTTTTTATGATTTCAAGAGAGAAACTCGAAGTTTTTTTGAAACACTTCCAACAAATGATCCTCTCTCCTCCTCTCCTGATGAATGATGTTCCATTACGTCACTAGATCCCTCGGGATATTCCAAATTGAAACAGGAAGACCGAAGTAAAGGTGTTGAATAAAATGTAAACAATACAACATGTTACAATGTTTAATACAACATGTGTTATATTTGTATATCGAGTGTTTAACACCTAGTAGGATATATATTTTATTGCGTGTACGAGTATTGTGTCTTGTCTACTGATATGGATAAGGATTGGATTGGTGTTGGTTTGTTACCATGCTAATTGCGAACTTCCTTGATTGTTTTGATATGAATAGGTGTTAGGACTGTTAGGTATATCCTGCCTATGGTAGAAGGATTACCGATTACAGATATGGTTTTATAGATATTAGTTACGTGTCTCAGAAATATGGCCTGATTGTCAAGTTCTTAGATTTTATAGGTATCAATCTATCAATCAAACGACTTACCTCTCTTTGAGAGCAATTTCAAAAAGATACTTCAAATTGCTTTCCAAAAATGTCGTTCACTTATTACACCTCGTAAATCTCATGATTTGGACTCGAATTTCGTAGGTGATTTCGTTTACAAGAGCTACTCTGCCCTCACGTCATGTATTTCTACATTTTCTACCTATTGTTAGGATGTTAGGTAGGTAGTTAGGTACTCCTGTCGGCAGGTACTAACAGTAGTAAATTTGCCCTATCAGTCACGCACCGCACTCAGGCGTTTAGTCAGGTGTACTCCTCACTCCACCTTAGCATGTCTAGAATCTAGATACCTGCTTGGATCCTTGTAAGTAAGTAATAGATTTGTTACTCTTGAAAATTAGGTCATAGGGCGTAACGGAATTTTTGATGCTCAGGTAACGAAGTCTAATCGCATTCTATCTTTAGTTGAACAAGATGTTTCTTTTTGTTCAACAAAATCTACTAGAAAGTCTAGAAACTGTAAACATGATGAGTAGATGGCTACCTACTTAGGTAGGTACATAACTCATAATAAACCTATGTAGGTAAAAATACATTACATTATGTTTTATGTACTACGAAATTTCAATTTCATATTGAATGTCAGCATTCAGTAATATCGTACCTCTCCCCCATTTTTTTATGATTTCAAGAGAGAAACTCGAAGTTTTTTTGAAACACTTCCAACAAATGATCCTTTCTCATCCTCTCCTGATGAATGATGTTCCATTACGTCACTAGATCCCTCGGGATATTCCAAATTGAAACAGGAAGACCGAAGTGAAGGTGTTGAATAAAATGTAAACAATACAACATGTTACAATGTTTAGTACAACATGTGTTATATTTGTATATCAAGTGTTTAACACCTAGTAGGATATATTTTATTGCGTGTACGAGTATTATGTCTTGTCTACTGATATGGATAAGGATTGGATTGGTGTTGGTTTGTTACCATGGTAATTGCGAACTTCCTTGATTGTTTTGATATGAATAGGTGTTAGGACTGCTAGGTATATCCTGCCTATGGTAGAAGGATTACCGATTACAGCTAATATGGGTTTATATTAGTTACGTGTCTCAGAAATATGGCCTGATTGTCAAGTTCTTAGATTTTATAGGTATCAATCTATCAATCAAACGACTTACCTCTCTTTGAGAGGAATTTCAAAAAGATACTTCAAAATGCTTTCCAAAAATGTCGTTCACTTATTAGCTTATTACACCTCGTAAATCTCATGATTTGGACTCGGATTTCGTAGGTGATTTCGTTTACAAGAGCTACACTGCCCTCACGTCATGTATTTCTACATTTTTTACCTATTGTTAGGTAGGTAGTTAGGTACTCCTGTCGGCAGGTACTAACAGTACTAAATTTGCCCTAACAGTCACGCACCGCACTCAGGCGTTTAGTCAGGTGTACTCCTCACTCCACCTTAGCATGTCTAGAATCTAGATACCTGCTTGGATCCTAGAACAATGGACCCATTATGTTCCAGGATATGACCCAATCTGGGAGCTGATTTATGCCCAATCTCCGAGGTAATTTATAGACTTCAACTTCCTCCTGGAAGTGTTTGCCTAAGAAACCGCAACGCCATATGTATGTAGTATGTAACCGCAACGCCACATCTATGTATGTACCTATGTAGTATACATATATATACCGGTGAATTATGAGTGTCGTAAGGTTAACGTGGAAGTGGACAGAAATAACGATGCGGCAGATAGTGGCATAGAGTGTATTTAGTTCGTAAGCTGTGTGCTGTGTCCACACATAGTCGATCGGCCACCGATCGCGATTGATCCATGTCGACTCACACGTCCCCGGTCTTGGACATACCTGCAAAAATAAGGTAGAGAATAACCCGAATCAGCTAAGCAGAAGGAGTTTGTGTGATGGAGGTTTATCGTCGCTGTACGCCGGCTAAGGACTTAAGTTATGGGGGTTTTACCCTCCATTCGGCTACAACCTGGCCGGCCCTTTACATTATTAACCTCACCCAGCTAGACGGGGGATTTGGGGCCTTGAAAAGCCAGCTGCACGTCACTCTCCATCTGCAGACAGTGGCCTATCCGGATAGTAACCACTCGGAACGTTACTTAACTTCAGTGATACACATAGAAAACTGGTTCAATCAAGGTGCTTTCGCCGCTGGGGCACCGCTGGCTTTTTCGTCCAATGTTACATTAAGCTCACCCAGCCTGATTGGGGATTTGGGGCCTTGAAAAGCCAGCTGCACGACACTCTCCATCTCCAGATAGTCGCCTATCCGGATAGTAACCACTCGGAACGTTACTTAACTTCAGTGATATACATAGAAAACTGGTTCATTCAAGGTGCTTTCGCCGCTGGGGCACCGCTGGCTTTTTCGTCCAATGGTAAAAGAACTTCATGATCAATTGGAACTATTCTGGAACACAATTCTTTACTCTGCCATCACCATTTGGCTACAACTGAAGCCGCTACAAAAACAGCAATCAATTAGAACTAGACCACCCAGTACACATGTCGAATGCAATTCATCAGACCGGTGCCATTGCAGCATGTCACACTAGTAACGTACAATTCACATTCTGAAAATACTCTATGCATACTGCATCTCTGACTGGGTGACCCAATGCTGTACTCACTCACCAGACTGACCTAATAATGCTATAGTATGCTATAATGACCTGTTCATCAGACCGGTGCCATTGCAGCATGTCACACTAGTAACGTACAATTCACATTCTGAAAATACTCTAATGCATACTGCATCTCTGACTGGGTGACCTAATGCTGTACTCACTCACCAGACTGACCTAATAATGCTATAGTATGCTATAATGACCTAATGCTAGGATGTTGGAAAGCCGACATGTTCTTTCCATTAATTACTAAAACCGCCACCCTTCCTGCGTCCCGTGGTGTTTGCTCTCACAGGAATTTTAGGAAAAAGCTTTGCAACGTTTCCTCACTATCCCTTGGTCGCGGTCGTTTGCTGGCAATCACATCAAGTTGAATTTCAGGGAGAAACTTTGTTCCTCGTTCTCCCTGCGTTCCGTGAACGTTTCCTTATTCAAAGGCAGTTTATTTTTGGGATATACCTGTCGATAATTTGATTTTTTCAATAGGTAGGTAGGTATAGAGAATTAGAATAAAAAAAAAAAAAAAAAAAAAAAAAAAAAAAAAACTGAAGAAAACCGCCACCCTTCCTGCGTCCCGTGGTGTTTTCTCTCACAGGAATTTTAGGAAAAAGCTTTGCAACGTTTCCTCACTATCCCTTGGTCGCCGTCGTTTGCTGGCAATCACATCAAGTTGAATTTCAGGAAGAAACTTTGTTCCTCGTTCTCCCTGCGTTCCGTGAACGTTTCCTTATTCTAAGGCAGTTTATTTTTGGGATATACCTGTCGATAATTTGATTTTTTCAATAGGTAGGTAGGTATAGAGAATTAAAATAAATAAATAAAAAAAAAACATAGAGAGAACTGTAACTCATCATCCTGAAATAAAAGAGAGAAGAAGGACAGGACGTGAGAATATCAGCCGTTCCGAGAACGAACCTTATTTACTCAGGATATATCGCATCGCAACATCCCCACCTCACGAGGTCCTTTGCTTGCTCTTGCAAATTGAATTTCAGAGGAAAAAGCTTTGCATGGGAACTCTCGAAAAGCGCTTCATTTACATTTGTTTCTCGGAACTGCAGGGAAATTTCACTCGGATTCCGCCTTTAATTAATTTATTCATTCATCGAATCTTCTCTCCTCCGGAATAAACACAAGAGAGTTTCCCATTATGCGAGGGTCATTTCCTGGAAAATCTACGAAGTGAAGAACTTTTATGTCCATGCACGATTGCAATTTGGAAGTTTTTGCAAACGCAGGCTATGTATCAAGTACTGATGCATCATCCCTATTCAAATGGAAGGTCAAGTGCAGCGGAAAAATTCAATACTTCTCTTTGACAGTACAGACATGCTATTGCACAGACCCTAAGAACATTCTTAGGGGACAAACTAGATGATACATGATGATACAGAATTACCTACAGAGCCTTTAGTCAAATACCTCTATCTTTTTGATACATTACATTGCAATGGAGTCTTTTCTTACAAAATTTCTTTGTGTGGAGTCCAGAATTGTGTAAACCATGAATGCTCGTCACTAAGTGTCGTTCCCCGCTTGATATTCGACTCTAAATTTAATGACGTCACTTGGACTCCAACCTCTAGATTCAAAGCCCACCGAGGTAACCACTTCACCACTGAGGTGAGTATGTAGAACTATTGTAGATTGCACCCTTCTTAATTCGTAATGATCACAAGACCTTTGGCGATCTCCGCGTAGACAGAACCTCCGCCTATTTGTAGAAGGAAATCGGCGTACACCAAAGTCACTTTTCACGGAGCAAGCATTAGGCAAGCGCCGACCTCCCGCGAGCTGCAATGAATGAACACCAAATACATGAGACCTAATTATTCCAAATACGCCTTTGCTTCTTAGGGCTCTCTCCCCTGTAATTCAACAATCTGCATAATGACTATCTTTTTAATTATAATACATAGGAAACGTATAGTATTTGTGAGATTGTTCTGATAGAGATACTGAGGTGGGGTTCTTGTGTTTGTAGAGCGATTGCAGAAGTGGTCGAATGAATGACAGATGGGCTGTTGATCTTCTTACCCCCGATCTACACTACAGTCGTCTCATTTTGACTGAAACTTTGGAACCTGATAAGAAACGTGAATTTTCCTCAAGGGACAAAAATAAGTGTCAGCCACACAACCCAAAAGAGCACTTCTTTTGAGTGACGGATTTGGAGGTTGGTGATTCGAGTCCAAGTCGCGTCATAATTTTTTGTGTAACAAGCATGCATGTTTAACACAAGTGAAATTCCCACGAGACAAAATTGTTAAAGCTTTCTTACAACTGAGAGTCAACACAGTGCCAAGGGTTTTCTTTGACGTCACCCATTTGATCTAGACAGGCCAGTATTTCTTAGCGGTCAAACTTTCTTGACTTGGCGGGGCGGAGCGCTACCGCGCTCCTTAATTTGGATTAACTGAAAACTCTCAGTAGTAAGATCGGACTTAAACCTTAAAGGTTATACTGTTGCAGGAATCCAACTCTGAAACTCAATGTCCCATGCTAAAAACTCTAAACTCCCATGGTAGGTATATACTATATACATATGTTTCCTAGATCATGGCCTGAGATTTCAGCAAGAGATAGATAGAGGACACAGAGGACTTTTTACTTCGACTATGTGAGAATAATTAATTGCCTCTCTGTGTAAACAGGGTCACCAGCGCAGCGCTGCAATTATCTTTCATTTGCATAGCATGGATCATTTGATAGGATAATGAGAGACTGGCCAATTAAATTACTTTCTATTCATTCCGATAGAACCGAGATATCAGGTGAATAGAAGAACCGCTTGTCAAGATAGCCTAGAATTTACTCTGAGACAGACGGTCCGTGGTTGTGGCACCCTAGATTTTACCAGGAGTCACAGAATCAATGGTTGTCCATGATTTACGGATTTTCTGATAGTAGAGGAGAGTTATTAATCATTTCTTTAGGGTTTAACCCTTAGGTAGTCACATAGTTAATCATTGCAGATTGATCCGCGGGACATATTTACAGTAGGAATTCAATCTATTACATAGAATTGCATAAAAGAAGAACCGCTTGTCAAGATAACCTAGAATTTACTCTGAGAGACAGACGGTCCACGGTTATGGCACCCTAGAATTTACTTAGAGAGGCGGAGTTCATGGTTGTCCATGATCAACTGATTTTCCGATATAGTAGAGTTATTAATCATTTCTTTAGGGTTTTATCCTCCTTTTGGTATCTGGATTGGTGATAATCTAGGATTCTTAGGCAATCACGTGCTACTGGCTTTTCCTGGTCCCACTCAGACTAGGTGAATGTGAGGAGCCTGGTAGTTTGTCACAGAAAGGAGGGTAAAAAAACTTAGCTGTGTTACAGTGACATTGATTTCAAACCCCTTGAATTTTATAGTTCCTCTTGCTTAAAGCGATTTCAATGGGATGCTCCTTTCAATAGGATGTTGTTGTGCATTGCATTGTGCAAGCCTGCTGCCTGCAAGCTAAACCTCTGGTATAGAATTATAGATGGCAACTGCTGACAGTTATGTGGGTAATTACGAACCTTTTTAGGTAGTCACATAGTTAATCATTGCAGATTGATCCGCGGGACATATTTACCGTCGCTGTATGCCGGCTGAGGACTTAAGTTATGGGGGTTTTACCCTCCATTCGGCTACAAGCTGGCCGTCCCTTTACATTAAGCTCACCCAGCCTGATTGGGGATTTGGGGCCTTGAAAAGCCAGCTGCACGACACTCTCCATCTCCAGATAGTCGCCTATCCGGATAGTAACCACTCGGAACGTTACTTAACTTCAGTGATATACATAGAAAACTGGTTCATTCAAGGTGCTTTCGCCGCTGGGGCACCGCTGGCTTTTTCGTCCAATGGTAAAAGAACTTCATGATCAATTGGAACTATTCTGGAACACAATTCTTTACTCTGCCATCACCATTTGGCTACAACTGTTAGGTAGTCACATAGTTAATCATTGCAGATTGATCCGCGGGACATATTTACAGTAGGAATTCAATCTATTACATAGAATTGCATAAACTTTATTACATAGAAGTTTGATTAGAATTGTTTAAAGAGAAACCGCTATGCAAGTAAATTACATTCTTTGCAAAGCACATGATGTAAAATTATTTATGTTCCATGTTTTTGTGATTGAAAGAATTCCAAATGTGTGCGATGAATTTTAAGATTTCATCAGCGATTTCTCAAATCTAATTCGAATGATCAAAACCATAAGCCATTCATGAAATGTAAATAATGAAGTCTATAAGTTCTACATAGTTAGCATAGTTAGGCACAAAAATGTGTATACTCGTAAGTATGAATCCAAAGCCTATAAGTACAGACATACAAAGGTATACGTGAAATATATAGATAAATGGGTAAACGAGGAACAAGCCAGATAAATAAATACAGATAATCAGAATATTGCATTTTGAAATCATCGTGTTGTTGACATGCAGTAACAAAATGAAATGATTAGTTGTTGATATGTTGATAAAGGTAGAAACACATTACCCTCACGTCACGTGAGCTCACGGAGTGAGCTTGAGGTGAGTGTAGCCACCGTGAACGAAATCACCTACTAAAGAATGGCATTTACGGGAGAACTTTGAAGCACATCTTTCTGACATGACATGACTCCCTGTGATGTCACATGATCTCATGTGACGTGACAGTGATAAGTTGATAACTCTATCTAGATTTTAGATAGCATGTATTCCAAATCTGTCAACCACTGGGAATATAAGCCAAGTAGCCATGGAATATCATTCCTAAACCTCTACACGAATATGTAAGCACACAGCTAATTACTCACAGAAAGTTTCTCACCTCACTCACAACAACACAAACACACGACAAACAAGCCCTGGTCCTCGGACTTCCAAATTCTGCAGATCTTTCCTAAAAAGATTCCACAATCGCCTTAGACACACTTCCAAATTATTTTCCTAAAAGGATCACCACCAAACTCATCAAGTAATCACACTTCAAAATTTTGA